>NC_083360.1:89661266-89961266 GCF_030254825.1 Meriones unguiculatus | reverse complement strand
GTGGCCCAATAGTAAGGGTGAATAGGTGGGGAGCTATGTGTCTCCTGTACCTGCCGAGTTAATCCATAAGGTCTCACACTGGTCCAGAGAGGCAGGACCAAGGCTACAGAATGGCAGCCAGTAATGAATTCTTTGTTGGGATTTTAAAAATGTTGGACCAGTGTGAGGAAGGAGACTCAGTTTTCTTCAGGGATGCAGGTACTGAGAAGCAGACAGGCAGCACTTAATGGATTCAGTAGGTATTACCAAAGGAAAACACGGGCTGTGAGGGGAAAGTGTTGGGGAATAGGGGAGGATCTGGAAGGAAGGGGATCTGGGCTAGATTTGATCAAAACACTTTATAGCAGGCTTGAACATTAAATTGTAAAACATCAGAGTTACAAAACAAAGAAATAGGGCCAGGCTTGGTGAGAGATGGGCCTAGAAAGATAGTAAGGAACATATAACTAATGGTTTGTGAGCTATGGGAAATGAGTTTTCACTAGGATTAAAACACTAGTTTTAATAGGGGTCCCATCCAGGCTGCACCACTGCAGGAGCTCCACTGAGGCAGCCACATGGGCAGAGTCCCATCTGCCTTTAAGAAAGGCCTCTTTTGATAAGTCTTGGGGCAGAGGAAACAACTAATGTCTGAATATGTCTAAAACGGATGGCACGCAGTGCAGAATTAAGGCAGGTGTTCTTAGCACAGTTCCAGAAGGTTGAAGGTGCCCAAACACTCAGGAGATGGAGTGTTCCTGAAGTTGCTCTCACAGCACCCGTGTAGATGGAGGCCGCCATCTTGCAAGCTGCAACCTGACTTACTTACGGGTGTACTGCAACAGTCCTTAATACAGTGTCTGCATTTGTTCCCAGTGTCCTGAAGCAGCTGGTCAGAATTGTAAAACTACAGCGCATGGAAAGGCAAGAGAAAGACAGTAAAATCTGCCTTTGGCTAAGGAGAAAGGCTGGCTGTAAGAAAACATTATGGAAAAAGTCAACTGCAAGAAAGAAGCACTTGAGGGGATCTGTGTTCTGCAGCAAGACCCAGAGCAAACTCGTAGATAAAATGACAACAGCTTTCTGGAAGCGGTATAACTGGTTCGCCGGTGACCCATACCAGATGTTTCATGATGGAACAAACCTTCAAGTACAGTTCAGAGCTTTCACAGGTTCCCAGCTATGGACTGTGGATCTTTGTGTAAAGGTGAGTATGTGTTAAACTGTAAACTGTACCAACTGATAGGCAAGCTTTAAAACTCAAGGCATTAAACATTCCCAGAGTTGGTCATGGAGCTAAAAGTTAAGAAAAAAAAGTGTTTGGCATGAGGATGAGCTTGAGGGGTATAAGGCCAGATACCCGATGATGACAATGGTCATTCAGGTGGCAGGAAATGGGACCAGGCCAGCAACTAGAGGACTATCAGAGTTGGTGGTTCTCATACAGTTCGTCCTACTGTTGACATGAATTTGCTATTCATACTGATTAATAATAATAGCACTTACCCATCGTGCATTACTTCATAAGGCATGAAACATCACAGCAGTCCATGTAATCTTTATCACAGGCAATATTATTATTTCTAGTTTATAAATGAGGAAACTGAGCTGGGGTAATAAAGCTTGTTACGTGGGTGCTGGAATCCCAACTTTGGTCCTTGTAATTGTGGAGAGAATACCCTTAATCACTGAGCCATCTGTCTGGCCTGAATTCAGAATTTTTAAGGCACAACATTCTGACTCCAGCATGAACCAGGCCACCACATTAGCGGTCTTGGAGGAAGTCCATAGCTGTCACTTGGGACACTGTGGAGAGAAGCAGGGGAGCCACCCTTGCTTATCTGGCCCCAGAAGAGAGAAGAGAGGGAGATGGGCATCTAACAGGACCCCAAGAAGAGCCCCAAGGAGATTCCAGTATAGTCCCATCCCCAGAAACTTCCTCACAGGGATTCAGGCTGAGACTGGCTTGGGGGAGGAGAAGAAGGTGGGAGAGACCCAGTGCCCTTCGCTCTCAGGCTTTGGCTCGTGTGCTTGTTAGCATCTTCTTTCTCCCAGCCCAGCTTCTTGTGCTGGAACCATCTCCTTTCCTCCAGAGACCACCATCTCTCAGCTAATTGGTGGAAAATTGGTTGCTAACTGTCAGGAAATCGCCTATTTTCCATCCATTACTGGGGGGACCAGGCCCCATAGCTTAGGCCGACTCTGGGTGGGAAGCAGATGCTGATTAGGCCTCAGAGTTAACGATTAGGTTCGTGGACCTCCTCAGGCCGTCCTCCCAGACTGCTTATTAAATCCTTGCGAAGACCCGCTGGTAGGAGATATTGGTTACACGGCGCACAGAACTGCCTGAGTGACTATTCATTAGGCCTCGGCTGTGGCAAGGGAGGAGACCAAGGAAAAGCTGTGGCCTCCATCCAGGAATGTTAAACAGCCCCAGAAGTTGGCAGAGAACTTTATAATTGCTGCTATTAAAATATATGTATTTATATAGGTGATTTGTAGGAGGAAAGAATTTCGGTATTCTGGTGAGATCCTTGCTATGATTTCACCCAGGATTAAGTTGTTAGGGACTAGATATTAATTAAGGCTGAGGGTCACAATCCCTTCCTAATTAGCTCATGGAGTATAATTTGCTGGGCAAATGCTACTGTTACAATCACCCCAAATTTGTCTGGAGTTCTCCATTTTCCAGATGGACTGGGTGGGCTAATTTATCCAGTTGTATGAGCAGCAGGGGAGGAAAAGAGAGAAGGCTGGTGGGCTGGGGTTCATCCCATCCCTGCTTCCTACTGGTAAGGTAAGTTTCTCTCAACTGTCATGGAAGGATAGTCAAAGGAAAGAGGTAGGCTGTGTCTGAGGAGACTTGTGCAGTGGGGGCTGTACTGAGACCCATGTCATTGATGACTAGTCAGCACTAATCTAAAGATGGAATAAAATGATGCTCAGACCCTGTGTGTTCTTGAGGAGAAACCTGACAGCCTTGTCTAAGGAAGCCAGAGTGTTCTTTAGATGCCCCAATCAGAGTTGTCAGTAGGCTGCTTTGTGAAGAACAGGAAATAAGGGGGGCTGTCAGTGCTTTCAAAGGGCAGAGCAAGCCCAGCAGAGCTTCCTTGCAGATAGAACATAGGTGGACCCCTTTGTTCTCTGACCTGTCCATCCATGAATACTCTGTGCCCATCAGTATTTGCTCATGGTCTGCCTGATTCAGAAGTCCTTCTCTGATACTCACCACCTTTATGCTTACCAAGCTCCTCTCCATTGTTTAGCACCTCTTTGCGTGTGTGTGTGTGTGTGTGTGTGTGTGTGTGTGTGTGTCTCTTCCTTAATCACTTTCTACCTTATTTCCTGAAGCAGTGGTCTCATTGAACCTAGAGCTCACTACTTGGCTAGAGTGGCTGCCTTGGACAAAGCCCCACGGATCTACCCATCTCTACCTTTCCAGTCCTGGGGTCATAGACTTCCTGCACACATGTCCCTGCCGTGCTGGACATTAAACACTGCATCAAATGAGTCATCTCCCCAGCCTTTTGGTCTTCCTAAGGTTGTCCCAGGCAAGGACAATCAGGATATTTCCTTAATTTCTGCTTTTCGTAAATTTTCTATTCAAGACTTTGGCCATTTTCACTGTGTGCAGAGTTTGTTTACACTTTGGCTTCATTTATGGGTGAACTTCATGAAAGGGGGATCGTACGTACTTTCTAACTGAACCTGAGATCTGTAGATCATAGACCAGAGTAGATGCTGAGTCCCTTGCACTCTCTCCTTGTTTGGGGCTTGTATAGAAAGGTTTTCTGGTCCCTTGCTTCTTGTGTGAAGAGGACACTAGGATTGGAGAATATCGTTTGCTATCCTGAGCCTTGAGTGCTCTTCAGGGAAATAGGGTCTGGATGCTGGTCTCAGCCTTAGCTGGGATGGTTAAGGAGCCCTACCTAGTCTTTTCCTACCTCTGCCTTCTGGGCTTGGAGGTCATGGATTGGGATCTTCCTTTTTCTCCTTGGGATCTTTCTCCCAGCTTAGAGAAGGAGATAAGGCTGTATTGCAATGAGTTCATCTGGTTATGATGGAACTCACAAAAGAAACTGGAAAATCCATTCAAATGTGAGGAGCTAGCCTGTAGAAATGTGGGCTGGGCTGGGGACTCAAACCCTAGGGAGGATAAACAAGTCCACGAAGGGTGTAAAGGGATTTCTAAATGACAGATCCTTGGTGGGTAACAGGTGGTTAATAACCATGATAGATGATGGGTATGATAGTAATAATAATAATAATTAATAATAAAGTCTAACTGCAAGACAACAGTTAGACTTTTAAAAACATTTTTTTTTTCTGTTACTATCTCATCAAATTGTTTCCACCCACCTGGGGAATGCTAGGGAAAATGAAGGGACTTGATCAATCCAAATGGCTTGCTCGGGGCAGAGCTTACAATGGCTGCAAGGCATGCCTAACTCCTTCCCCAAGACTTTCTTAGAGAGTAGTCACGGTATTCGAAGGGGCTTTTGGGTATGAGTCTAATCTGGCCCTATCTCTGAGTCCTGCACTGGCTTGCTGCCTCTCTAAATTCTTCCTTCAGTGGCCAACAGGAGAGCAGGCTCCCTGCCCTGTTCATGTAACTCCTTCCATGTGACCTTGAACGGGAGGCTCTACCCTGTTCAGTTTCCCACTTGTGTAAGGCTGGCTAGCCTGAAAAGTTGACACGTCCTGTAGTTATTGCTTGTTTGAGACAGAGTCTCATATATTTGAGGCCCGCCTAGAACTTTTCTAGGCAGCCCAGGATGACCTTGAACTTTCAATCCTCTTTCCTCAACCTCGTGAGTGTTGGGGTTAGAAGTTTCCACTACCATGCCTACATACCAGGTTTATGTGATTCTCAGGGTCAAAAGCAAAGCTTCCTATATACTAACAAAGCTGCATTCTCGGCCCAAGGTTAACTCATCTATCCATTGTTTTCTCACGGTAAAGTCAGACATCAGGAGCATGGGTTAAAAAAAAAACACACAGTATAGGCAACCATCTTAGCAGTGTTCAGGGCACAAACTGAGGACTCAGCATGTGTGAGCTGAAGGTAATGTCTGTGAAAAGGCCCAAGGTGAGACACTGGTGCAGAATGGCTGGGGAGAAGGTTGCTGTTTTAGGATTACGCGCAGTGCCTCTGTCGCTCAGGAGTTTCCAAGCCAGGCTCTGTAGGTGCTGACCCTCTCCATGGGTAATAGTTCTTCAGGAAACGTTTGGTGATTTCTGGAATCTTGCTAGATTCTTGGAAGGGCTGTTTTACAAGTAGAGGGAGGCTTCCGAAGTTCAGTGAATTCACATTTGTTACATTTCACACATGTGAGGATGTTTGCTCTGGGGCAAATTTATCTGCACTTTACCCTCTGGAAGCACTTGTTCTCAACTGAAATTCGAGGTTCCTCTTGGAGAGAGAAAGGGGACAGTGCTGCCATCTACAGACAAAGAGGTGAGTAGATTCATTTTGTGAAATGGTTAAAGAGCAAGAGGTGAGGCTCAGTTACCGAGCGCACTGTCTCCCTTACTTTGCTTCACACATCCCACCTTAAAAAAAATCTGCTTGTTGTAATCCTAGTTCCATGTAGGGATATCACCTGGCATAATTACAGCCCATGATGGTCAGTATCAGTCATTGATTACTTCACTCTGTATTACACCATTACTTCAACATTGGATCTTGATTTGTGAAGGTCCAGTGTCTTCACTAGGTTTATAAAGTTTTGGTTTGGCAGACCCAACAAGAATGGCATAATCCAAAGGGAGGTTCCAGGAATAGATCAGATGGGGAATTTTTTTTCTTGTAGATGAATGAACTTAGAGGACTTTGCTAAAGACTTGTCTCTGGCTAGTTCCCAGAAAATGAAGCCGGCATGCTTTTAGGGTGAGCAATGCAGTCTGTATTTTTTATGGGGAGCAAGGAGGAAAGGTCTGAGACCCTGCCCTCTTTACCTCAGGGTGGAGTGGTGACTCATTGCCAACTCTCCATGGTTTTAACATTGCAATTGCAGCTGGACAAATGAGACCTTCAGAGTGAGAAGGCAAGCAAAGGTACTGCCTCAAGGATGGCAAAACCAGTGAAGTTTTCTCCATTTACCTAAGGAGGTAATTTACCTAGGGAGAAAATTAGAACTCTGAATGCAGAACTGGCATGATCAGTGTTCCCTGGTGAGTTGAAAGTGTAGTCATGGGGGCTGGAGAGATGGCTCAGAGGTTAAGAGCACTTGGCTGTTCTTCCAAAGGTCCTGAGTTCAGTTCCCAGCAACCACATGGTGGTTCACAACCATCAATAGTGAGATCTGGTGCTCTCTTCTGGCCTGCAGGTGTACATGCAGGTAGTATACTGTATAAATAATCAATCAATCAATTAATCAATCTAAAAAAAAAAAGAAACTAAGGAACCCTGAAAAAATTAAAGAAAGAAGGTAAAAAAACAAAGAAAGAAAGGAAGAGTAGTCATGATTGGAACTCAGTCCATCACTGAGGCTCTCGCTGGAGGCTCTCTGAGAAAACTTTCACAGTCAATGACCTCCCAGAGCAGGACATGGCTACCGAGCCACAGCTCCCTTCCCTGAGGGGTATGGGGGTGAAGCTTAATCTTTAATGAACTGGATGTTAGTTTAACTGGTCTTTAGTCAATGATTAATACCAGGGGACCTAGTCTGGCATGGGTGATCCTGACCAGGACTGACCTATGTGGGCCTATGTGTGGCTTGTGGAGGTTTAATAAGGTGCCAGGATGGCCTTCTACCAGGACATATACTCAGTCCCGTGTCTGTGGTTATGTCATTAGATTGTCACTCTTCAGAAGGAAAACATCCCAAATAACCCTGGCAGAAGCAGCTGGTAATGTAAGTCATGTTGAGAATACCCCTTGGGTTGTTGATGTGACAGCTCTGATGTCTAACAGTTCAAGGCATTACAGAAGTTGTGGCTTTTAACCAAAGCTCATCCACTAATGACTGGATCCACAGCAAAACCAGAAAGTATGTATCCACAGGGCCAAGACAGGGTCCAAATGGCAGGCCTGTGTGGGGGAAGGAGCAGGGATTTAGATCTTAGTGCAGAAGCTAGCACTGGCAACTTATCTGCTGTGAGTCTTAGGAAGCCTCTTTGAGGGTCAGTTTCTTAGTCTCTCTGTGCTTCTCTGAGGAGGAAATGAGGAGGGGTATATAAAGTATGTGATCTTTACAGAGATGTCAACTAGAAGGAGTTTCCCTATATATTAATGCTTCCCTAAACTCTCCCATTCCCAATCTGGCCATAGGAGACCCTTTGAGGGGCAGTAGAGGAGGTCTCACGACTGCCTAATGGCCATCACTGGATCAGTGGAGACCCATGGGTAGGGCTGGTGGTCTACACTAAGATCATGGCATTTCTTCTAAGTGTCAATACTGCACACTGGCCAATGTCTTAATCTTGTCTCCAGACAGTCTGTTTGTGTCTCAGAACTAGCTGGCACCAGCAACAGATCTGGCAGCAGCCTCCACCCATCACTGCTAATCAATGCTTGTGCATGTTGGCCCTCGGACTCGGCATGGGGTGGGGGCTAACACTGCATTTCGGTGTCTTGGGATACAGTGCTTGTACTCTTTATCTTGAGGCAGGTGTATGACCAGAAGAAGCTACATTGGAGTAGTGTTGTCCTTTCCTCTCTGCTTCTATGCACACCTGTGCCCCTCTCATGCCACTCTCTTCATCTTCTTTCCCCTTGCCCAGAAAGCCCTGCTCAGAAGCTGTCTAGAGAACAACTCATCATCACTGGGAGCAGGGATTGCTGCTCTAAATCTCAGAACTGAAGACCACTCAGCCTTGTCCTCTCATCCCAGCTTCACGCTCTGCACGTTGTCTTTCCACCTGCACATCTCTTGACTCCCTAGCCTGGGACTGGATGCTCAGGATCATTCTTTCGATGTCACTGAGCATTGGGAAGACAGGAATGACTTTTGTGACCTTTCCTGTAAGGACAGATTGATCGCTGGGTAAGACAGGCTGGAGCAGGTGACCATGAAGCCTCCAGCGGAAGCCATGGTCGCTTTTCTGTTTTGGTTTTGCTTCTCTGTTTTGCTTTTGCTTTTGTGGGCTTTTCATTTCAGACGTTAATCTACTTAATGCCAGCAATGTCATTTTGGCAAGCCAGCAATTTCCTTTTGCCCTTTATTTAACGAGCCCCACCCCCACCCCAATCTCTATAATAAAAGGCATGCAGGTGGGTAATTATAGAGGTGTGAAATAGGGGTGCTGGGTCACTGCCAACTGAGCATTCTGGAGCATCCGTTGGAGAGGCTTTTGGAGAATTACCCAGCCCCACTATTCAGTTCCAGTGGGGAAATGGAATGTCAGATAGGCTGAGGAACGTACGAAAGTAATGCAATTGGACGGCATAGCCAGACACTAGCCCAGGCTCCTAATTCCCAGCGGAGATCCTTTTCACTGCTTGGTGTCAACCTTATCCCCTTACAGGTATTGTGCTGAGTGTTTTACAGGAATGTCATCAGTCCTTGCACGCATCTTTTGATCCATCCATTCATCTGCACACTCATCTATCTGTCTGTCCATGCATCTACATATCTGATAAATATTTAGTAAGGGTCTACTAAATACACAAGGCACTGTGTCTATATATAGTAACCAGACCAGGACTGTTGCAGCTATGTTCTCACAGAGCTTACCATCACAGAGCTTGCAATCTGATGGCAGCACAGCATGAGGACACATGACGTCAGGGCTGAGTGGCAAATGCCACAGCCGGCCTCTGCTGGGTCAAAGAGAATTCACTGAGGAGAGAATTCAGTGTCATAATGAACTGTCAAAAAAATTTTTTTTATTATTATTTTAGTGTGTATGTGTGTGTGTGTGTGTGTGCAGGTCAGCCAACTTACAGGAATAGATTCTCACCTTTTCTCCTGTAGGTCCCTGGGATCAAACTCAGATCATTAGGCTTGGTGGCAAGTGTTTTCACCCATAGGTCATCTTCCTGGCTATATAATGCAAAGGTTCTCAATCTTCCTAATGCTGTGACCCTTTAATACTGGTCCTCACGTGTGGTGACTCCAACCATAAAATTATCTTAATTGCTAGTTTATAACTGTAATTCTGCTACTGTTATGACTCACAGTGTAAACATCTGATGTGCAGGATTTCTGGTTTGTGACCTCCAAAGGGGTCACAACTCACAGCTTGAGAACTATGAGTCCTGAAGAACAGGTAAGAATTTACAAAAGGCAGAGAAAGCACTTAAAAGAATCTAGAAGGGTATTTCCCAAAAGTTAACAGTGTTATTTCTGGGGAATAGAGTTTATGAGATTGTTAGAGGGAATCCAAGAAGAAAAATTTTATCACCCCCCCCCCAATTTCTAAGTTTGCTACTGCTTGAATTAGAATGTGAGTATTAGCATTCTGATAAAAAAAAAAAAGACATTTCCATTTTGAGAACAAATACTACTGGGTGTTCAAGGGATAGTAAGTACCTTGAGGTAGAGTTAATAAACGGAAAGGAAAGAGTATGAGCCACGGAGGTCAGCTAGGGGCCATCTGTGAAACGCTGTGTGTTTGTGCTTGAAATCATGGCAGTAAGGCAGAGGTTGCCTCCACAGGGCATAGCAATGCAAACCATTCCTAGCTGCTCAGCCGCCTGACCCATACTTAGTTTTGGATGGAAAAGGAAGTCGTATCTTCTGGAGTTAGCTAAGGTTAGCAATAGAAGAGCTCTCTCCATATGTATTGGGGATAGGAGGGCTTTCCACCATGGAAAAAAAAATGTGTTGTAAAGAGTGGGGGAAGTTTATAAGAGAGGCCAGAATATTACAGTTTATTCACCCATCAGAGGAGGGTGGAACTAGCCCACATTCAGGAGACTTGGCATCAGCCGACAACCACAGGGCATGCTGTTTTTCCAATGAGAAAAGCCCTAAGACAGACTTTCCCAGACCAGACAAAACTTTGGTGTCTTTCGTGGTCAAAGTGACAAAGTCAGGTCACCGCTATCTCTTGCCACCCAAATGCTGTCTGGGTCATTCTCTTTCCTCTTCAGCACATGCTCAGGCAGCAGGGAAAGTTTCCTCAGGTGCAATCCTAACCATGTTGTTTCCTCACGGACTCCCTCGGGGTAAATCTCTTGTCCCAACTAGAACTTCTCTAGATCATCTCCCATGGTGTGTGTTAGCATGCCCCCGGCTGTCCTCAGCCTCCTGATCCCCTTGCCTATCCCTAACTGCTGGGGTTACAACGTGGGCCAGTAGGTCTCATGCTCCAATCCTGCTCTGCAGACAACCACATGGCTTTTGTCTGAAGCTCCTTTCATCTCTCCGTTACTACCTGCACCCTTGGTTTTGAGTGAAATTGCTCATTCCTGCCTTGATACTCTGTGCCCAACATGCTCTGGTGTGTTCAATGTACCAACCTGATTGACTCTCTAAGGACTCCTGACGTGCTCATGAGCAGAGTTCGCATATCAGTTTCCTCTACTACACTAAGCTTTTCCCTGTGCCCTGACTATCAATAGGTTCGTGATGTCAGGTCTATGTTTTGCCATCCTCAACACCTGGTACCGCCTCTGGAACATAGTAATATGCATTCAGCTTTCATTAAACATATGTGCGAATAACAGAGCACCTCTGTCACGATTTCTCTTGTAAAATACAAATCAAGTCACACCTCTTTCTTCTGTCACCTCGAGGAGGGTCTCAACACACCTGAAAGAGGTGTTGTGCTGCTGAGAAGATAAAACGTGAGTTCTGTTTTCTGCCTGAGCTGGCCTCTGTCCACTCTTGACACTCTTGATACCCTCAGTGAGGGTGCAAGTCATCATGCATCATCCCTCTAAAAGCTTAATGACACTCAGAGGTGAGACCCCAGTCACCCAATGTACAGCACCCAGGTGGGCTCAATGTGTTGGCTGGTGGGCAGGGTGGTCTGCTGGGCGCTATGCTTATGCTTTGGGGTTTCCACTCCTTTCACCTACTCAGAGACTGTCTCCTCTCCCAGGCCATTCATGTGGTAGGGCTCAGGGGTTGTTAATTATTAGAATGCAGCCCACCTGGAGCGCCTCAGCTGAAAGCAGACTTAAGAGTATAAAGTCGAATCGATGCCCCGTGCCTGGCGTCAGCGCTTCGGCTAGCTCTCCTGGGGATGGATCATTAATCCAGACACTTAGACTTGGAACACTGGGCCCAGGAAGTCCTGAGACATTCCTGACCACCCACGGCTCAGCGCATCAGCCCCAGCAGGCAGCCAGCCTTGCTGCTGAGTCGCAGGATTTTACAATCTCGAAGTGAGATGAGACTGAGCAGCTGCTTCAGACTCCCACCCAGGCCAGAAATCCAGGCTCAGCTTTTCCAGCCTGTGCTGGCCTAGAGCTCAGGATCTGGATGGCTGTTCTTGAGAATCAGTCCTGGGCTAGAGGGACAGTCAGAAGACTCTGGACCCAATAAGCTTATCTCACCCACAGGACTGATGTTCAGGGTTAAAATCAATTTGATATTTACGCCTGATACATAAGGGCCTATGTTATTATTAGTAAGAATAATACTGTAAGTTATAAAGGGTACATGTGAATTTCTCCATACTTAGAAATACATTGACTTATAAGATGTTGTTTTTCTAAGTGAAACTTTTTATGATGCCTGAGCTTTAAGTATAAAGCAAGGGCCTCCTTCCTTTCACCTAACACCCTTCAGATTTCTATCTGCATCTTGTCAATTTTCCCTATCAACCAGCTGTCTCCCAAACAGCAAAACAATCTTTCACAGCCCTTTAGCTTGGGACATCTGTGGAGACCCTCTTTTCTTCTGGGTAAATTTCTTCCCAGCTTTCAAGGGCCTGTTCCCGTGTTTCCTCTCTGGGAAGCATCCGTGTTTCCCCGTTAGAAACCTCTTATGAGGTCAGCTGTGCCTCTTTGACTTCTGCTCAGGCACACCATTTGAGTTTTAGCTATTTTCTTCTAGAATGAGTAAAGAGTATTAACTTGCAACTTCCGTGGGGTGAGTGACTTTCTAATCAGGGCTAATCACAGTGCTACCCAGTAGGAGTCATTGGCTGAGTACCTGAAAGGTGACTGTAGAATTAAAATGATCTGAATATGATTCTACAATCAACCAATTCAAGGCTGTGGCCACAGAGGTTATTTTGTGTTTCTCATTTCCTTGTTGGAACAACAGAGAATTTAACCCAGCTGATCTCTTAGCATTTTGGACAGGATTCTAGAGACAATGATATTAACTAGTACAATGTCTTGCCTGTGGCTCAGACAATTACTCTTGTCTTGTTTGTTTGTTTTTGTTTTTTGGGACAGGATTTCTCTGTGTAGCCTTGGCTGTCCTAGAACTCACTTTATAGACCAGGCTGGCCTTGAGCTCAGAGATCCGCCTGCCTCTGTCTCCTGAGTGCTGAGGTTAAAGGTGAGTGCCACTACTGTCCTGCCAGAACTACTATTCTTTGTATATGAGTTCAGCTTTGCCTCCCTTTGGTTATCTGGCTGTAAGATAATAGGGTCCAGTATCAGATTGTCTCAAGATGTGATTCTAGGTCACATGGCCTTACCACAGAGCATGGCATTCTAGGTGGGCACCTTTAGTGAAACACCCCATTCCAATTTTATACCTGTCTGGTTTTAAAGGCTTTTTAGGTTCTGATTTCTTATAATGAAATTCCACAGTTTCATAAGTGAGGCAGTGACTAGGAGAAAGTGTGAGGACTAGACAGGGCAGAAGGGGCAGGTCATGTTCTGAGCTACTATTTGAGGACCTTAGGTACCTGGGGGAGGTGGAGTTTGTCTTCTTTCCATACTGTCTCACAGATTATTTGCACAATATTTAGCATAGAGTAGATGTTTGCTGTTCATCCACTGAGTGGATCAAAGGAATGTGCTTAGAATAATTCTTCAGATAAGATATGCTGACATGATATGATATGTTGACAGGCTAGGCCTGTCCTTAATTTATGGAGGAAACACTAATTGAAGGCACTTATCCAGTAGAGAAGATTACCAGATTTTTACTTTTCAATGGCTACCAGATCACCTTCAGAAGGAGAAACTACTCAGAGGAGTACAGGCCTGAGAGCGTAGGAAGGCTGGAAGTGCCTCCGGCTCAGAAAAGCCACCAGAACTAGATGGCATGAAGCATCTCTGAAGAGCTGTCAGGAATCTTTGAATTTAGAAAATGGTTGTAAGAACTTGGGTTTTTTGAACCGCTTCCTGTATCTGCAATCCATCATTGGTGCTTTAGGTGATTCAACCTTTGAAGGGACCTGTGAGGCAAGGTTGTTTGCAGGGAATGGGGACATGGGGAGGACAGAAGTCCTTTAAGAAAGGGGCAGAAAGTGATTGTGGACAAGGACGGAACTCCATGGCTGAGGAAAGTGATAAGTAGAGAAGGGGTAAGAAACACAGGAAGCAGCTCAGAAATAAGATGAGCATTGTAGGCTACCTGCAGTTGCCTTATGGTGACCTCTGGGGGAGAGGGTGGGTCTCAGGGTGACTTTGAGGACAAGCCACAGGACATCTCACTGTGGCTCCGTACCCAGCTCTGCTTTATTATGGAACACACAATCAACACTGCTTAAACTCACCCCCACGTCTCTTTTACCCTTTCATTTTAAGCTCAGACCTTCCTCTCCCAGATAGAGTTCTCCCATCTGGTTACAGAAACTGGATCAGTGGAAAGAAAAATCCTAGGATGCTGGAATTTCAGGAACGCTTCCAGGATGCCAAGAAAAACAGCTCCATGATGAACCAATGGCATCATGATGGCAGATCTGCAGAATCCATTTGATTCTGTCTGAGTTGCAATCTCATAGTATCACAAAATCCTTGAGGTTGTCTGGCCTCTGCCATGATGGCACAGACCCAGGATCTCAGACCCTGGGAGGGCAACTCTAGCTGGTAGCAAAGACGGGCCTTGGAACCAAGTGCTGTGGGCACATACCCCATTCTGATCAGATGCCAGAACTTTCTGCCCAGCTTTTCTATGAGCTGTCTGACATGTAACTTTGCCTTATCAGCAGGAAGAAAGGATGACAGCGGGCAGTCTTCCTGGCCAAACATCCATCAGGACCCACATAAATATTTTCTCAGTATCTTCGTGGCCAGAATCTGCTGGCTGGCTTCCATGGGACAGTAAATAATTCAGATTGGTTGCTTCCTGACCACTTTCTTGGGTGTGTTTTCTGACAACTGTGTTTTCTGGAGTAAACTTTGGGGAGACCTTGATGAGGACAGTGAGCCAAGCCCTTACTGGACTCTGATGATGGCATTTTGTGGTCAGGAAGGAAGTACCCATAGGTCTTGATATCTGTGCACTTGGGACAGAAGATGGCTTTTACTCAGTCTTAAAAACCTTTAAAGTGGGGCCAAGAATGAGTTTCAGGCATTTGGGTGGGGTGAGGTTAGAGGTTCTGGGACCAAAAAGTCAGAATTCAGCTCATGTGGTAAGTTGGGTAAGCTTGACCAAGGCATGCTGGGGTTTTGGCAGATAAGCCGGTGGGAAAGGGAGAGGTAGTGTAGATTATTAGTTTGGGAGCTCTAGGTTCAAAGAGAGAGTGGGTGGGTATACAAGCCATATCTATTCTTTTGAGTTACCCAAGGCTTCTAAGGAGATGCAGTGGGAGTCTTGGGGATGCACATGGGGGTTCTGGGAGTCAGGCTCTAGATGTCCTGGCTGGTTTAGAGCAGGACTTCAGCTGACAGTGGGAAGAAATGACAATGGAGGAGAGAGCATGGGATGTGTAGAAAAGCATCAGGGCCAGAGTGTTTGTGCTGCTGGACCTGACCTACCAGTGATGGTGGGAATCTAATCAAATTCTAGGTCTTATTTTCTGGTCAGAGGGCTCTTAATTTTATGTCTCAGACACTTCAGTTTCTGGATTCTGCAGAGGTCTGAGTATGCAGCAGGAATGCCTTAGAACCTGTATTAGGTTGACCTTGAGGTAAAAGCACAGGTCCCTGATAGGTGTGAGGATGCAGAATTCCAGATGGTTGGAACTGAGATGACCCCCACTCACCAGGTCTTTCCTGAATCTCACAATGGGAATATTTTGGCCGTGTGTCTTGTTTGTCTTGTCTCCAGCCCCATGTGGCTGCTCAGTAGAGTTCACAGTTGCTACATTCCTGGAGTGGGTAGGGAATGAGACTTTTGAGGTCAAATATTACTTTTTTATATACAGTTGTTGATGACAGGATGGAGGTCCTTTAGTCTCCAGTGAGGATTTGGCACTCAAGCATTTTCTCAAAAATCAGTGTATTTTAGTTGTACAATACAGTGAGTTTCATTATGACATTTTGGTACTTTCAATGGGTGAATTTATTGCTCCATTACCCACAGCTGTCCTTCCTTCTCATCGGTCCACTTCTTTTTTTTCATAATATTCTTGTACTTGTCATCTTTTACTCTCATTCAACAGATGAAGGAAGACATGTGATTAACATGCTTATGTTAATTACTTTTGTATTGCTGTAAAAATATACATAGCAAGAGCACCTTTAACCTTTCTTTTGGTTCACAGTTTGAAGGTACAGTCCATGGCAACAGGAGATTGAGACAGCTGTCACATTATGCCCAGAGTTAGAAAGTAGAGACTGAGGAAAGATGGTAGTCATCTGGCTTCCTTATTTTTACTTTTTCATTCAGTCGAGGACCCTAGCTCATTGGAAGCCGCTGCCCGCATTAAAGGTGGGTTTCCCTCTCAGTTAAACTTCTCTGGAAACACCATCATAGACATACCCAGAGCTGTGTCTTGTAGGTGATTATATCTCAAGTAAAAGTCCACAATGAAGATTAACTATCACAACTCCACTCCTTGCCATGTTGACATGCAAACACACCAGTTTTAAGTCATGATGTTCCACCTCTAAGGCCTATGGCCACTTTATAATGCAAAATGCTCTTAGGTCATTTGTAAGAGTACCCAAGAATCTTAACAGTTCTAACATTATTAAAAAGCCCCAAGTCAAAAGTCTTTTCTGAAACTAAAGGTAATCTTTTAACTACAAGAGCCTGTTAGAAAACAATCCATGTACTCACAATAAACAAAGGCAAAAAATAAAGATTCCTATTCTAAGAGAATGGGAAGGACTGAATCAAACAGTAAATCATAAAAGTTTTTTATTTTTATTTTTATTTTTATTTTGTCTGGCATTTGGGACTTGTGGCATCGTCTGGGCTCTAGTGGGCCGCAGTAGCCTTGCCTCTCTAGCTCTGCTGGAGCTTCTCTCCTGGGATAGCTCTACTTAGTACCTTTAGCTTTCCTCAGTGGATGTCCCAGAATTGCCAACATCTTTCAGTCTTCATTACAACTTCGGTCTCACCTTTACAACTTTACACAACGCCCCTCTGGGCCTTCCTGCAGGAAATCTGATCCTTCCACCATTGGAAGCTTTCTAAAAGCTTGGTGCAAGCCTCCACACATCTATGATGTTGCATTTTGTGTGCCTAAAAAACCATGTGGACAGTGTTGCTAAGGTCTGCTGCCAGCTCAGGGTGTCACCTAGCTTCCCTCTGGCACAGCAGTAGTGACCGTGACCTGATGCCTGAATCTGGGAGAACACTTCCCTAGGCACTTTGTTTTCAAGCAGGAAACCTCCTGGTTTCTCTGTAATGGTGCCAACCAATGTCTTTAACAATCAGAGCTGTTTTCTCGGCAGTAAACTTTGAACTTGCTCACACAACTTTTTTTTTTTTTATCAAATTGCACTTTCTTGTGTATTTCTGATTTATTTTATCATAAAAGCCATAGCATCAACTATCAACTATGCAAAAGCCTAGACATTATGCTGTCTTTAAATTTCCTCCACTATAGAGGAATTTTAATTCAGAACATTGCTGCTCTGGCAAGAGATCACAGCCAAAGATCTTCTAGGTCTGTGTGATCCAGCTGGAATACAAACATGCCTTTAATCCAGGAGACAGAGGCAAGAAGATCTGAGTTCAAGGCCAGCTATACCAGGTTTCAGGTAAAGAGAAGCTTAGGTCCAGGCGTGATGATACACACCTTTAATCCCAAACCATGAAGGTAAAGATAGTCTGTAGAACAAGGCTCCCATGTTTGAAAGTGGTGTCTAATTGAGTGGCAGAAAAAGTGATGATTCATAGAAAGATTTGACAGAATAGGCTAGGCTCAACTCTCATGTGAAGAAAGAGGAAAGGGAAGCTACTTAAGGGGCAATGCAGAGAGGAAGTTTTTACCAGGACAGTAATAGAAAGAGAGGTTACAAAGAGAGAACTCCAGTGAAGCAGCATGAGCCAGAAAATGAGAAGGAGCCAGAAGATTAGAAAAGATTTCTGGGGTTATTTTGAGGCCAAGCAGAGAGAGAAATTCAGGGACCAAGAGAGAAGCCAGATTAAATCAGTCAGTCTGGAGAAGAGTTTGAGCCAGAACAGCTGAATTGATCCAGCCAGCCCAGCACTCAGAAAGGACAAGAAAAGGGCCAGGTTATAAAGCATTAAATCTCAGAGGCTGAAAACATTCTAGGCCTAGGTTAGCCTCTAGCATTCATCCTACAAAATAATTCAGAAGGCTTTAAAAACAAAACAGTCAGGTCTTTCCAAGCCGCAACCCCACTCCAGTACCAGTTTTCTACATTAGTTTTAAAAATATTTGGGTTTTTTGTTTATTTATTTATTTGCTACTGTGAAAAATACTCTGTAAAGATACTTCAGGAAAGAGAGATGTGTTTGGCTCAGTTTGACAGTAAAGTCTTTATGGAGTATTGCGGCAGGAGCTTGAGATAGCTGGTCACTTTGCATATGTGACCAAGAAGCACTGACAGATGAATGTTGGCACTCTACTGGATTTCTTTAAACAAACAAACAAACAAACAACAACTTTTCAGTCAATCTAGGACCCCAGCCCGTGTGACAGTGATGCTCACGGTCAAGGTACGTCTTTCTTTCTCAGATCTCTTTGGAAATCCCCTCAGATATGCCTTGAGATGGGATATCTTCTAGGTGATTTTTAGTGAAGTTGAATTGACAGTGAGGGTTAACTGCTTTTCTGGGTCTAGCTTGCTTTGATCACCAAGAAAAGGGACACACCTGAAGATGAAACTTTTTGAAGCAGATAACAATCTAAGCCTTGTATACTATCAAGCCACAGGAGTTCTTAAGTTTCTTTTATTCTGTATCGTACTGCAACACATTTTTTCCTGATTTTGGAAAGAAATGCAGAATTGTTGAAAGATTATGGGCATTAGAATGAGATGGGTTGACCAAATTTGCCAGCATTTCTAAATCTCATTTTCTTCTAAAAAATGAGCACTGACCACTGAAAGGCTACATGGAGACTGTGCATGAAGTCCTAAGCTGTCAAAGAGACAAAAACAGGTACTTTAGAAATGCTTATTAATGTACTGCTCTGTTTGAAGCAAATGCAATTTAAACCTTAGATATACCAGGCAGGCTGTGTGTACTTCAACAGTTATCTCCTACAGTGAGCCTCAGCTGCTTCACAAGCAATCTAGAGAAAATTGTATCTGCTTTATAGTGTTGTTGTGGGTTTTTATTAGACGGTCCTAATAATATTTAGCTTGTACTTATTTCTAGGTTGTAGGTAAACTACATCATTGTGTAAAATATTAAAAATTTGTGAGCTCAGTCTCCACATTCTGATGGGCACAAGAGGCTCAGGTGATGAGATGGACATATAGTCCACTCCTTCCTTTCTTTACTCTCCCCTAAGTGAAGACTGATCGCCTCTCAGATATGAACTGATAAACCTCCTACCTCATAGCAGGTTCCTGTAGTGTTTCTTGTCTCAGTTGATTTTCTCTTCAGAGGAAAGTTCACATAAAACAGAAGCCCAACATTCTGCTTACCTGCTCAAATTCTCTTGGACACAGCATTGTATTGGTCAGTCTAGTCTCTTTATCCTGTGTCCAGGTTCTTTCCTATAGCCCTCTAAGTGAAATTTGAAATGTACTCATCCTTCATTAGGCAAGATCCTAAGACTCAGAAGAGCTGGTGTATACACTATTCTGGCTTTTTTATTTGTCTGTTGGCTTGTCTTATGGACCTTTCCTTGAAACCCGGGTTCCTTATCTGGGACATTGGGGAATGAACTAGACTGATATTCCAGGGAGTTTTATAGCTTTAAGGATGATGTACCCTGTGAAATTCCCGTTGGACTCGGTCCCCAGGGCATCATTGAGAGGTGTGGCCTTTGAAAGGTGATTAAGAAATGAGGGTCTGACTTTATGAATGGGATTAGCTTCTTTATAGCTGGATTTTTGCCTTTCTGCCTTCTGCTAGGTGAGGATTCAACATGGTGCCATCTTGGAAGCAGAGAGTGGTTCTCACTAGACTGCAGGGTTGGTGCCTTGTTGTAGGACTCTAGCTTCTAGAACTGTATGAAAATGATTTATGTTTTTAATGTATTACTCAATTTGTGGTATTTTGTTTTGAGCAGTGCATATGGCTAAGCTAGAGTCTTTTAGCTCAAAGGCATTTTAACAGATTTAACACCCTGCACTGTAACCAGGGGTTCTTTTACTCTTCTCTTTCTCTCACACACAGAAGCACTCAGAAACCTACCAATTTATATTCAGTTTCCAACACATGTACATGCCTCTTCATATATCTGGCATGCATGTTCACAAGCACACTCACCTATACACGTATAAACACTTACAGATCCTTGTGTTTCCATGAACACCCTTGCATTTAGGCAAACTCAAGTCTTCCTTGTTCTCAACTGGAATCCCAGTATTTATCTTCAATACTCTTCTGTAGAGTGAGGAATAAATGAGCTCTTCCCTCTTCTATTAATGCACACCAATCTATAAAGCTCTCAAGTGTACACACTCCAGAATATTTGGCACATGCTGAAAGACATTAGACACAGTATACTCATTCCCACCACATTTCAGATGTCCTCAAAGTCCCTTCTGGCAGCTAAGGGAAGTCGTTTGCTGAATGGAACCTTGCAGGCTCCCTTGTGGTCTTGTTTGGGCTCCAGGGATATCCAAGGGCCTTGGGACAGGTGCAGGATTAGCTCCACAGCCTTAAGTTTGGACAGCACTTCATGAAGGCCAAATCACTTTACCAGAGGGTATCCTACTTGAGTCTGTGATCAGTGGTTACTTTCTCTATGCTCTGCCTAGAGAACAAAGACCTGGATAGTTTAGGCTATCTACCCAAGGTCAGAAAGCCAGTGTTTGTTTGTTTGTTTGTTTGTTTGTTTGTTTGTTTGTTTCTTTCTTTCTTTCTTTCTTTCTTTCTTTCTTTCTTTCTTTCTTTCTTTCTTTCTTCTTTTATTGTATTTATCCCACTTTCTCCTAAAAAGATTAGTGTTTCAAAAGGTAGTAAGGAAGGCCAAGTTCACTGTCAGGAGAAAAATCTAAAATAAGTTTTCCTTGTAAATCCAGGCAAGATTGCTGCCAAGTGAAATGATAACTTATCTCACCTGCACACACCCACCTTCACAAAGAACCAAATGAACTAGCAAAATGGGGGAATGAATGAAGTTAATATCTCCTTCAGAGAGCAGAGGAAGGCCCCTCTGATGATATAATCTGCCAACTGATTAAAACATTATTGGCACTGCTTTATGGTCCCCAAAGCTGTCATTTTTGGTTGATTAGGAAAGAGCTGGAAATGTGTGATACTACTTCAGTTTTCTTGGTTTGGGGTGGCTGGCGAGCATATGGGTCAGCAGAAACTGGTTCTTTTCTACAAAAATGGTACTTTGAGAAGGTTGGGGATCTCTTTAGCATTCTGAGCACCTAAGCTGGGTTCTCCTTAACTCCAGCTTATGTTAGAAAGATGGTAGCTTGACAAGACTATTGACTCTGGAATCAGACTGACTGGGTTAATCCCAGCTTCGTCTCCATACTGTCATAAGACTATAGGAAAATCACTTAACCTCATAGTCTCAATGTTTTCATCTCATCCTACTTTGAAAAGTTTAGTTAATATTAGAACAAGCTAATCTATACGTGGGGACTGACACATAGTAGAAGATTATTACATAATAGATATACCATTGGTCAGCTTATCACTAGTTTGTAGCCTGTCTTAGGTTTGGAGGTTGAGGCTGTGTGGAATAATGGGATAGGTAGGAAGAGAGAGAAAGAATGGAACTTTTCCTCTGTCTGGGTCATTCTCTTTCTTCCTATTCATTCCATATCCCCAGCCATCATTTTCTTTCTTTTTGTTTTTTAAATTTGGGAAGCTCTTGCTCTGAGGAGCAAGGTCTTTGCTCCTCATCTGGATGTATCTAAAGGGGTTTCCAGTCCTGAAGATTGTGTGGACCAAAATTTAAAACTAAGTTTACTCCCATCTCTGCCGATGGATGGGTGCATAGGTCAGACACATTAGCTGCTCAAAGATACCTCAGCTGATTGGCTTTGTTGACTGATGGTCAACAAAGGCTCAGAGAAACAATGGAGGCTAGTTTGCTGTACTCAAGGCCAGCTGGAGGCAAAGGATGATGACATTTCATGTAACTGCCATGCAGAATAAGCTAGATGCATAGGAATATAATCAAGACAAATCTTCTACCTGTTATTCTGCTCAATTGCTTCTTGCTTTTTTTCATGAAACCAGGACTTATCTTACAAACCTTCCATTTTTTCTTGGGCAACAAGAGATATTTTATGTCATTTATATCCATTTATTTTATATATTTTCTATTCAATATTCAGCCAATTTCCTTTAGAATGCTATGATTACTGTTTGTCCTAGTTTGTTTTCTGCTGCTGTAACAGAATACCTAATATTGGATAAAGTATAAGGAATAAAATTTTTTTCCTTAGAGTTCTGCAGTTCATGAACTACAAGATTCAGTGGGGGACACCTGGTGAGTACTATCCCATAGTATCTTTTTTTGGCAGAAGTCAAAGAGGGAGCAGAAATGGGTAAGAGATTAAATTTATAGCCCTGAGCTATTTTACGTGTTTATTTTCTAGTGTTGGGAGTTGAACACACATGCTTATACATACTAGGCAAGTGATCTTCCAAAGAGCTATCTGCAGACAAAACACTTTTGTAATAAGTATTCTTGAGGTGGAACCCTCATTGCCTAATCATTTAATTATGATTATTCTTTATTCTTGAAAATTTCATATATACGTACAGAAACATAATATAACATTCAGTTTCTCCTCTATCCTACCCAGTGTTTCCCCAATGTGTTCCCCTTCAAACTTTATGTCATTTGTTTTTGATAACCCACATGTGCATGTTTTAGCTACCCATATACACACATGAGTGTGGGGCCATACACCTATGTGACAAAACTTTTGCTGGCTTGATATTCTGTGGGTCTTGTGCAGGTAACCATAGCAGTTGTGTGTTCATGATTTCAATGGCCCTGTAATGTCCAGAAGACATAGAGTTGCAGTGCTCGTCCCCATCTTTTGGCTCTTAAATTCTACCTATATTCTCTTTCTCAATGTTCCCTGAGTTTTGGCATGAAATGAGTTGAACACTCTGTCTCTTACTCTCAGCACTCTGGCCAATGCACATGTCAGCAATGACTGCTTTTCAATGCAAAGAGGGGTTTCTCTGATCACAGCAGAGAGCAGACCAGGTCTATAGGTATAAACGCAAATATCTAGAAGGGATTTTGACAACATGACCTTCTAGCAAAATAACAATAGCTGGTTATACTCTAGGACCTATGACACCCCAGTCATGGGCTTTGGACCAGAATTACTAAACTAGGCATTCATTAAATGCCATACTATGGAGAAGGTCTCAAGTTCTATTAGGAAGTGACTAGTTAACCTGTAATAGGCATGGCACTGTTGTACCAGTGGGCACATCTTGTTTGACAGGTCGGTATTGTGACAGTTAAGGACCGGCTCTGGGTAAGACTATTGATGTCTTTTCTCTCCCACCAGTGTGCATAGTACTTTCTGGCACGATGAAAGCTAGTAAATAATGGAGGCCTTTCCCATTTGGTTTGAGATTGATGTTTCTATGTCTTGCAGAAAAAAATGTGTGGTGTCTTAAGCAATAAGTTCTTACTGTGTAGTTATAGTAGGCGACCAAAGTCAGTGACAACAGTCTGTGTTGTTTTGAGACCTCTGGGGCCTTTTTGATTAATCACTTAGGAAATATTCTACACCTTGCCCTGGGATTTTTATTTAACAATCCACGTCTTCCAGAAGCAGAGTTGTCCACCCATGTAGGAAAATTCAATTGCAACTTTTTTAAGCTGTATTTTGAAAACAGCTCACCAACAAGTGGGTTTCCACAATGCTTTTTCACATGTGTTTATGTGGTTAACCCCCCCACTATACTATACTCTCCCTGAATCTCCTCCCCCCATTCCTGATTACTCCGTTAATCTCCAGTATTTCAACCTCTTCTTTAAGATCATGTGTGTTCTATTAGTCCTCCAATTATACTTTTAGTTGGATTGTGACAGAGTAAGCTTTCCTATGTCTTTGCAAGTACCCTTCCTTTGTGTTAGCCCTTCCCCATACCTCCTGGTTCTCCCACCCCCACATTATGCCCCCATGCATAAGTTTTTTCATGCCCAGTATTCCACCTCTCTGCTTTAGTTTTCATATAATCTACTATCTGCCCCTTATCTATCCTTCATTTTTTTGGGGGAGGGGGAGGGAGTGGTTAGGCTCCATCATGCAGCAATGTTGAGGTGCAAACAAAGAGTTTAGCCTGTGTATCTGGGGGACACAATCAAATAAAATAACATTATTACCCCCAGTAATAACAATAGTAAACTCCAGAATTCATTTGAATGCTGTGGTTTTCCTCGCTACTTACCTGGACCCAGAATTGCCACTGATCAGTCTCCTGTGGTGTAAAGTGTGTGTGTGGGGTCAATTTCTTCTTGTTCCCTTAGAAATTTCCTTATATATTTTTAGACCACAGTGGATTTAAAACAAAACCTTTTTTTTTTTTTTTTTTTTTTTTTTTTTGCATTGGCAGAGGTAGTGGGAGAAGGGAAGGGAAGGCAGGCAGGAGAGTGCATATAAATCAGTGTAGACTTTGTAGATCCAAGGTCTGTCTGTGCCTGGCGGGCATTGACTTTTACGTGTTCTTTCTCAGGGTGCTTTTGCTATTTTGGAGCACTATACTCCCAGCCTGTGCAAGGGTTCTCCTGATGTGGGCATGCTGAGTGTTTCAGACTCCTTCCCATTGGCTAGGCCTCTGCTAGCATCTCCAGACCTTTTCATCCAAGGACTCCGCTTCTCATGGTCCTTTGTCAGGGCCTAGCAGGTCTTAGACCATCTCCCTTTCTGTGTGGTCCAGATCTGGAGTTGAGAAAAACACTTCTGCATTCTCTGCCTTGATGAACTCTGAGAGTGCAGGTTGTCCCTTATGCAGCAACCTCCTTTTACTCTGAAGTTAGAACATCTGGCCAGCTACCCTCTAACCTCTCCTATTTATCAGCGGGAGTCAGATTCCTGCTCACCATATCTCCTGAATGGAGAGAAAACATCAAGCTTCCAAAGATCCCATTACAGCCACTTTCCTCAGGCTGGAGCTAAGGGAGGGAGAGGATGAAGATGCACAAAGCACAGCTCTTTCCAGAAATCCCCTGTCTAACTCTCCACACAGTGTTGGTCTGTTCCCCCTCCTTCATATGCCAGAGGTGGGTGGTCGGCAAAGAACCGCAAAAGCAGTTTCCAGCACCACCTTTGGCAGTCCTGCATGGTGGTCTTCCATTGTGCTGGTGGATGTGTTATCTATCATATTGGGGCCTTGCATGCTTTTTTTTTTTTTTTTTTTGTCTTCAGGAAAAAATGTTGAGGCTGGTGTGTTACTGTTTCTGTTTAATGGATGAGAAAACAGGTCCAGAGAGGCTAAGAAATCAACTCTAGGAGTCCAGTTAGGATTAGATACCTGGTTAATCGGATTCTCAAACTTCTGGTTTCTTTCTCTTTTCAATCCTACTATACAGACCGAGGCTTTGCGCTTGAAGTTGGTAGATAATATTCACAGACTGATCACACAGCTGAGTATGGACGTTAATGTTCGGTCTGTGTTTTGAATGCTTTATTGGGACATGTTTCTAGCCAAGAGCTCATTTGCTAGGTTGCTATCCAGAACAAGAGCAGTCCTTGCGACCTGTGAATTGCTTTCGAAGAACCTAGCAACTAGATATACTCCTTTGTGCTTGACCTCAGCATTGTCTCTGCTCTCCCTCTCCATTTCTTTCCAAAGCTTTTATTTATTTATTTTATGTCTTCGTTTGGTCATGCTGCTTATTATATTGGATAGAGATCTTTATCATCACCAAAAACACACATTTTAAAGGAGTGTATTTGTTTTGGGCATGTGCCTTTATTATGTTCATTTCTGTGTTTGCAGCAGTTCTTAGTAAATATTGTTTTGCAGCAGAGGTTAGCTGAATTGACTCATTGGCTAAGAAAAGTTAATTTGAGGGTAGGTTAGGCGCCGAGGGAGGGAGTGAGAAGGGAAATGTGTACCTATAGGAGCTGTAACATCAGCCAACAATGGCTCATTCTCTCCATTCCCTGGGTGATCCTGCATGAGTCACCCTCTGTCAGCTTCAATTTTCTCTTCTGGCCAATGAGGATGAGGGTCCCCATCCTGCCAGCCTCACCGGGAGTGTAAGATGAACCTCTGACAAGATCTTAGATGTGGAGAGAATTGACAAAGTATCAAACATGTGGGTTTGGTGTGGGAAAACAAAACTTGTGAGTCAGTCTGGGTCCCCGCAGACAGTAGGCTTGGAGGACCCAGGGAGCCACCCAGCCTGTGTAAGTGGCAAACAGAGGTCTCTACTTTCTGGGATAAATTATCAACCAGGCAGAGGCGTCAGGGCTGCTGCACTCTGTCTGGCCTCTTTGGCCATCTCGCTCCACGAGACATAAATCCCCTAGACTCCCCAGTCACTTCCAATCTTCATCAGTGTTTAGTTTTTAGCTTTGTCCCCCCTTTTCTTTCCTGCTTGCTATTTTATAGGGCTGTAGGTCATGAGGGCAGGATCCAGCTACAAATCTCACATATCTACCTCTCCCTGAGACAGAGGGTGTGAGTTGCAGTGGTCTGAGGCAGAGAGCCCTGAGGCAGGGCCACAAGTATTACTTTGGAAGCCCTTGGGAAGACAGGATCAGGAATTTGCTATCCTGGTGTTCCCAGAACTGAGAAAGACCAAGGAAGATGTCAATGTGAAGAGAATCTGAGGAGTGACAGAGGACGAATTTCCATCACATTGATCGGGGTGCCAATGATTAGGCTTGCTAGCACCTACTTTCACTTTTCTGTTCTTTCTTTCCTTCTTTATTTCTGTCTATATTTCTTTTTGCTTTTTTTGAGACAGTTTTTCTCTGTATAGCCTTAGCTGTCCTGGACTCACTTTGTAGACCAGACTGGCCTCAAACTCACAGAGATCCTCCTGCCTCTGCCTCCCTGAGAGCTGGGATTACAGGTGTGTGCCACCCCACCCAGCTCACTTTACTGTTCTTAAGACATCTAAGGCCCAACCAGCGTGTCCTAGGCTAATGTGTCTCTCTCTCTCCTGTGACACATCTGCTATGTAGTTTCCTCCTTTCTTCACCATCCATGATAAAACAATTTGTGACATGGTCTTCCTTGAGTCACTCTCTATCAGGAGTCTAAGCAGAGACTTTGGGGTCTGCACCCTGAACCCTTAGCAGGAGTGTGATGTTTGACTCATTGTCTGTGCTCGGTGAGGGCGGGCTGGGGGAAGAAGCCTAGTTGTCAGGTACAGAGATGTTTCTGTATTACAGAAGACTGCCACAGACATATACGGATATCCAACATGAAAAAAGGGCTTTGGAACAAATTGAAGTCCAACGTCTCCTCTGTTGAGGAAAAGACAAGTTCAGAGAGGAAAAGAAACATGGCTGGGCTCACCTTATTTACATCCAAAACTGGATACAAACATGGCCAACAGTCTGTCTCACCAGCATTCTCGTCATGTGTGAATGAGGGGAGGAACTAGCAGTGCAAAGCCTGGACATCTTGCTTGGCCAGAGCTTGGCACCATCAAGCAGCTCTGTTTTGGATGTCACCTTGGGTTCACTGATCTGAGCAGATATATCCATCTATTCAGAGATGTGTCCTGTCCCACTCCTCCAAGTCCGCAGTTAGCCCAAATGTTTTTCTGATTCAGGTCTTGTGAAAGGACTGGGGATTCTGAGATGAGGAGTGTGGCCTAGTGGGGCCTGACATCGGAATGGAATGTTCTATGATGGTGCTTTAAGTATGAAAAAGTAGTTGGAGAAGGACTCTTAATGAAGGGGGGACATTTGAGTTGTGCCCTAAAGTTGAGTGCCATCAGAAGCAGGAAAGGAGAACAGAGTATGTAGACTGAAAGGGGTAGAGAGATATGGGATAATGGAGGAGCCTTGGGGTTTATAAGAAAAGAGTCAGCCTGTTTGACTGTGGAAGAGCCACAGCCATGTTGTAACACATGTGAAAACCAAACTGATGATTGGCTTTATCCTGGATAGACTCTTCCCACAAAGGACCCCCTTGTCCCCCACATTGGCTGCTGAATTTGGGTGGATGCCCAGCAAAAACAGATGGTTTGGCTAATAGTGGACTTACTCAACCTTTCTCAATACCACTGTGGCCCTCTCCACCAAGGGCCCAGCCCTGCTGCACAGAGAACACTCTCTTCTACCCTTCAGTTTTTCCCAAGCTGGGATTTCGCTGCTTCTGGCTGCAGATGGGGATTCTGGCTTTGGGGTGTGTTCAGACCAGAATTTCTGTGAGCCCCCGTGGGCTTCTTACAACATCTGAGATTTGGGCCAGGCCACAGTTTCCCAACACATGTCTAAATCACTGTTATATCTTCCCACCTCTCGCCACAGCCAGAGGCATCTGTAGTTAAGTTGGGAAGAATCAAAGATCCCAGACACCAACCCTGGAAGATGTGGGGCTTGGCCCCTGCCTGCAAGAGGTGAGAGAGCTCACTCTAAGCCTTGGGAGAAGAACTGCCCAAATGTATAGCCGTAAAAAGCTTTAACAACTCTGTACATAATGTCTCAGTTTTATTTTTCTATTTATAGTTACTTGTTAAGCAAGTAACAGACTTGATTAGAGGCTATGAAACTTGTCCTAACTGCTTGCCAAGGGTCCAGGAAGACTGTAGGGTGTGGTCACTCTTGGTGTTCTGCCAAAAAAAAAAGTTTGCTTTATCTCCCTTTCACTCTTGCCATACAACCATGTTCACACCTGAGACCCATCACTCCCTCTTGCAGGCTTGCTTGTAACAGGCCTCCTTGAATTCTTTCATCCTGAACCTCTGATAAGAGTTGTTTTGGCATTGTTCATTGTCTTGGAATCATAGTGTTTTAGAATCTAAAACTTAATCAGCCTGGATTAAGTTTTAAGATTAAGATTTTAATGCCTAAAATCATAAATTATGAGAAACTCAGAGTCCTCCCATTGTCTGAAAGTTGGCAATGAAGAGAACTAAGAGACTGAATTATAGAAATATTAAGCAGTGAGGAGCTCAGCATGAGGACTCTGCAGTAAGGCTCAGATCAGGCTCAGCATATTCTACTAACTGGTAAGGGAAAGGGGACTGAATAAGTAATGATTGACAGCAGTGGCAGCCATACCCCTGGCAGAAGGGTGGAGAAGGGAGCAGAGATGCTACGTTTTAGCTGGCCACGTGTGCTCACAAGTCACCTGTCATGTCTGAGTCTCTTGGGCACAGGGGCCAGTGAAAATTTGAGTTAGTGCTATTATGCAAACAGACAAATTAAAATTCGAGTCTGGACTCCTAGTTTTAGACTTTAAGATTTCTAGAATTTTAGGCTACCAGATACTTAGATGAGAACTTAAGGGTAATATAGATTATCAGAATGATAAAGTTTGAAAATTGTAGGCTATAATAACTGAAGAGAACTATGATTTTATCTAGTTGAGTTATCCCCTAGTAGAATACGTTGAGGTTTGGGGAAAGTCTGGGTTCTAGAAAGTTTGCTGGAAGCCACTGAAACTTTTATAGAACATTGCAATATCTGAAGTTCTAGCTGTATGTGGTAAGAGACAGGGAAGGAGAAACTACAGCAGATGACTGTGATTGGATGTACCAACAGCATCTCAAATGAATGCTTCTCAGTGTAGCTACCATAACATCAAGAGATGACCAGCTTGGTGTCCCTATTTGTAATATCCAATTCTCTGGCTCCAGATATTCAGATATCCAGAATATCTGGATAATTTATAATGAACATAAACCTATTTAGTTTGTGGTTCTGAAGGCTGAAAAGTACAAGTGCTTGGGCACTGATATTTGATAAAAGTCTTACTTTGCATCATCTCTTGGAAGAGGGCAGAAGGGCAAGAAAGGATGAGAAGGAAAGAGCAAGAAATCAAGATAGGCTTACTTACATAACAAATGCAGTGTCAGAATAAGTACTGTAATAATGACGTCAGTCCATCGATGGATTGCTGCAAAGCTCTTATGATCTGGCTACTTCTTATTAGGCTTCACTTCCCAGTTCTTTTGTTTTGGGGACCAAGTTCCCAGCACATGAACTTTGAGGGACATATTGAAACCACAGCATCATGCTATGTTGAGGAATCGCAGATCTGGAAAAGGAAAGAAATTTGCATACTTTGGACCAATCAATACACAACAGATCAAACCTGGGTTCATCCATATTGCTCAGCTTCCATCCAGCTATTTTCCTTCCCCTGGTGTCATTCCCGCACTGAAGACTCTTGTCTTATCATCCTGATAGCTTTATGGGAACGAGTTTTTCTATATCACTTGCATGCAACTTCAAAGGACAATGAAGAAAGGAAATGGATTACGTGATGAGAGCTTCGTATAGAATTCATGGTGAGGCCAGTATGTGTGTGCGTGTGCATGTGTGTGTTATTCTTCTCTAACCCAGTTTTGGTTTTCTGCCACAAACCATATTCAACGTGTTCTTCATTGGCTGGCACAAAGAACCTTTGCACAGAGCAACGCTTCAGGGGAGCCACAGAATAACCCTTGATATTGTCCAAAGATGGAGACTTGGCTTCAATAACAAAACAAGTTGAAAACAATTAACGAGAGGACAATTGGTCCAATATGTTCATTGGACATAGTAGGCTGCAGTGGACCAAGTAAGCTATATGCTACTTTCTGTACTAAGCCAAACCTGTGGCATGAGAAAAGGACAGTAGGCACTGGTGCCCCCAGAGCCCCAGAATCCTAGTTACACAAGGAGTGATTCTGCAATAAAAATTGCATTTAAGGTTTCTTTACCACTGTAGATGAGAAGCGACTTAGGTTACTGATAACTTTAGGTATAATTCTGGGGCATACGGAGCACATTCTTCTATTTTCTTTATCTTCAGGACTATCTCCTCACAGGAAACCCTAAACCCACTTTCTTCTGTGACTCTTTGTTGGCAAAGGTGGCCTCTGCTCCAAATCCTTCCTGCCTGGCTGGATAAATGTTTACTTATGGGGATAATAGTCACACTATATCAGTCAACATAGACTAACTTTTGAACAAACAGCTCACAAATTTCAGTAAAGTTAATTTCTACCTTATGCCGCTGACAAACGTGGAATTTACTCTCTTCTACACAGTCATTCAGAACCCAAGTTCCTTCCATTATGTGGCTCTGAAATCTACAGCAACGGTTTTCACCCCGGATGATTATTTTCTCTGTGTCCCAACCAAGGCTCATCTGGACATGTCAAGAGACATTTTCGTGTTACTTCTACCAAGAGTGGAGACACTATTGACATCTAGTGTTTAGAGACCAGAGATTTTGCCTGACACCCTATACTGCACTAGACAGCCTCCAACAAAGACTTATCTACCCCAAAGGTCAGTGGTGCTGAGGTTGAAAGTTCCTGAAGTATGATCTTCTTCAGTCATTGAATAAGAAGATGAAGAAAAGACAAGACTGGAGAATTATATGTGACATGGTAGGCTGGCTAGTTTTAGGTCAACCTGACACAAACTATAATCATTTGTGAAGAAGGAACTCAGCTGAGAAAAGCCCCCAGCATACTGTGGGCAAGCCTGTGAGGCATTTTTTTCAATTGATGATTGGTTTGGAAGACCCAGATGTCTGTATTTAGTGTAGGTCTAAGCTGGTGTTCCCGAGTGCTATAAGAAAGAAGGCTGAGCAAGCTATGAGGAGCAAGCAAGTCAGTAAGCAACCCTCCCTAACGACCTCTGCATTAGTTCCTGCAAGGGCCTCTACGAGGTTACTTCAGCTGTTTTAAATTTACATCCAGAACTCTTTTCAACTAGAATAAGGTTCTCTGTTACCCTGTTCCAGAAAAGAAAGCTACGTCGGAAAAGACAGTATTTGCAAGATTTTCACTCCTGGATTAGCACAGTAAGATTTTGAGAACCTCTTGGTTACTCAGAAAGTCCCCCAGACCATATAAAAATAGCTGCAGAAAAAGACCTTTGGTTAAGGAGAAAGGCACTTGTCTTCAAAATTGGTGCCTTCTTCTCAGTGGTTATGTACACCTTAGATGCAATCCCTCTCAGGATCTTATGGTCCTTGTTAAAAAGTGGGAAAGAGGATTTTCCTGATAAGTGAGTTGACAGAGGCATAATTGCTGCTTACTCCTCTCTCTCCATGCCTCTCCACCTATGTGTTAACACCCCTTTCTTGGCATCAGCATCCCTTTAAAGAATGGGGTCTTATTCGCTAGGGAAGGGCACGGTAGAGGTGGTTGGTTTAATGACCATCTCCTCTCCTGGGGAGCCCAGTTGGCACAGGGAAGCACTCGGGAGTTTGTCATAAATAAGTAGGTCCTTGTTCTCACTCTGTCAGGAAGAAGCCTGGACCTTGATTGATGTGGTCCATTTGGGCAGCAATGGGAGCCCGGAAGAATGTTCACTGGCAGATGTGCTTGTAAAGATTCACATAAACCCCAGCTTGGCTCGGAGCCAGGGTCTTGGTCATCCTTGCAAGGCTTGCTCAGGAGTCTCTAAGAGGAGAGAGAATTTTTCTTTCTTTCTTTCTTTTTTTTTTCCAGGTGAGAAGTAAGAGGCCAGTCTGTGGGATGCACAGTGAAGAATAGGCTTTTGATAATGTTAGGGAGAGAAACTACCAGGCTTTTCTGTGGAATTCTTAGGAGGCTCACTTTCTCCTTCCTCCTTCTTTGTGAGAACATCCAGGCTTGGACTCAGCCTACCCGAGGCATTGTGAGAATCTGTTTGAACTGGCACGAACCGCACAGGGGTTGAATATTTAACTTGTTTTTGGTCAAAGCTAAACAATTGTGTGTTAAAAATTATGTTCTCCCTGGAAAAACATTACACATGAGAGAACTGTCTGTATCTCTCTGGTCAGCAACAGTGGATGTTGAAAGGAAGAAGAAAAGAGGGCGGAAGGATGTGGGGGATGATCCCAAGACAAAACTCTGCTGACTTCAAGATCTGGCTGACCTAACTCTTAATTCCCTGAAGGGAGAAGTCATTAAAGCTTTGTTAATGTAGCTCAAGATACAGCTTGAAGCTTTTTGGGCCCATGGCCACCCCTACCCACTCTCCACTTGTGAAGCTGCCTCAAAGCCTGAGTCCATCCGCAAGGCCCCTTTTCTCGGTCAGTCTTTCTGTCTAGCTGAGCTGGAGGTTGCCTTGCAACTGTCAGCAAGTGGGACCTGTTACTTCCTGAGGATGGAGGTAAATATTGTGGCCACACATAGCCTTCACCACAGCATTCAAGCACTCCACCTTGGCATCTGTACAAGCAGGCAAGTCAGGAGAGCTAGGGAAATATGTCATAGCATGTGGGGGAACTACAGATGCTCCAGGAGAGAATAACTCTCCTCTCCCAATCTTTTCCTGACTTGATCACCATGAGAGAGGAGGAAGGGGGAAGGAGAGAGAGGGAAAAAGGGACAAGGAAAGAGGCTAGAAGCACCTAGAGAAAGGAGGCCAGAGAGAAGTTCACTCCTGGGTCAGAAGCTTCTGGTATGCTGAACTTCCTTGGCCATCCTAGACCTATCATTGCAGCATAACAAAATTCAGGGACCTCTACTAAGCTCACCTTCTGTTCCCTGGGATTCGAGGGTGTGCATGAACTTGAGACTGGTAGTTGCTGCAGCTTATTTAAAAAAAAAATCGACTTTACAGAGTAGAATTGATTTATTACACACAGTGAAAGTGTCCAGTTTTACAAGTGCTAACATTGTCTACAGTCATGAAGCTGTTGCCTCGGTGGAGATAATGAATAAATCTATCAACCTGTAATTCTTTTGTGAGAATTTAAAAATTATTATTATTTTTCATTTTGATGAGATTGTATTTATGTCATCCCCACCTCTCCATCTCCCCCTCCAACTCCCCGTGTGTCCTCTTCTTTTGTAAAATTTGCCCATGACTCATCCCTATACATCTATTATCAAAACAATTTTTTAATCTAGCTTCTTTCCTCCAGCAGGAACATTAAGATATCAGCCATGCTGCTGCTGTATCATTAATTCATTTTTTTCTGGAATAGAGTTTTATAATGCATTTATATAACAATTTATCTGCTCACCTATTGGTGGTCCTTTGGATTTTATCTGGATTAAAATTATTACAAATGAAGTTGGATATGACCATTCATACCTAAGTCATTATAGGGACATTCTTGTATCCTCAGTGGACTATACTAGTTACCAAATGGATTTTTGACATGGTTCTACTTTTTCATGTTCCCCTCAGTAGTGTATAGAAATTCAGTTTCTCCACATCCTTGCTAATAATTAATAGTTTAATTATAGCCATTTAATATATGTGTAATGTTTTTCTATCACAGTTTTAAAATCACTAAGATGACAAACATGATTCTATATGCATGGTTACCATGCATCTGTAATTTTCATGAAATGTCTGTTCAAATGTTTTTCTCATTTTTATTTTTTATTGTTTGAGAATTTCATACACAAACATAATCCATTCTGGTCAAACATTATCTTCCATATAATTTCTTCCTTATCTCTTATACTACCTTTCCCTTCAAGCTTTATGTGTTATTTTTCTAAACCTACTGAGTTCGCTCAATGCTGATTATATGGACATAGGTGTCTGTCTTTCTCCTAGAGCCCGGGTTGCTTATCAGAATCCATGCCGCTGAAGAAAACCAACTCTCCTGGTAGCCACCAATTGCCAGTATCTCCTAAGCTAAGCAATGAGATTTCACGTGTCTGTTTCCCACGCATAATGTGAGTTTGCTTGGTCTGATCCCGTGAAGAGCGTTTGGATGTAGTCATCAATACTGTAGTTCATGTGTGCAATGACACTGTCATACCTGACAAATAATGTTTCCTGCAGATGCCCACTACCTCTGGCTCTCACAATCATTTTACGCCCTCTTCCAACATAGTCCATGAGCAATGAGGAGATGGGTATGATATAGATACCCCGTTTAGAGTTGGGCACTCCCGTCTCTCTATTAATCACCATCTGCTACTACAAAAAATTCTATAATGAAAGTTGAGAGATGCAATAGTTTCTGACTATAAAGATAAGGTCTCAGAAGGAAGTTTGATACTATGTCTGTTTAGCATAGCAATGCTTATTATAAGGTTCTTTTTAGAACCTGTGACCTAGCCAGCAACAGGTTTTTGGCCCAGTAGAGGGTATGGGAAATGAGTTTCAAAAATAATCGTAAAGTGGTTGTTTATTTTCATAACATTTATGCCACTATGACACCAATGGGCATATTTTGTCAGGCACATTGTTATTGTAGTTCAAAGGGTTCACAGCTGGGTAAAACTGATTACTCTTTTTTTTTTCTGACAATGGCACATAGACTCTTCCAGCATTGTGAAAGTTAGCCAAAGGGATCTAGCTCCCAGGTTGGTAGCAGCTTGATGTCACCATATCCTACCACTCAAGTATGTGGTGTCTTCAGCAACAGTGCCTTCCAATAAGTTCTGGAGGGTGATTAAGATTATTGGAAATAGTCAAGAGAAGGTAATTAGAGACATAAAAATAGGGAAATAAGAAGTCAAGCTACCCCTCTTTGCAGTCTAAACCATTTTTCAGTGTACAGCTCAACAGTATTAAAGTATATCCACATTGCCAAGTAGCAGATCTCTCCAACAGGCATTGAAATTTGAATGTTATACTTACTCTTCGTTCTCTGGAAAATCTCCACTTGGCTCTGATACATTCTACTCTTAATATATTGAATTTTATTTGTTATATTTTAATATGGATTTGATTTGCTAAAATCCTGATTTTGCATCTGTTTTTGGAAGACATTGGTTTGTAGTTTTCTGGTAATGTCATTATCAGGTTTCAGCATCAGGGAAATGCTGGCATCAGACAATGAGTTGGGAAGCATTTCTCCTTCAATCTTGTGTGTAGGAGTAATATTGTTCTTTTCTTTAATGCATAATAGAATTCAGCAGTGAAGAAAAGAGTGTTTTCTCTGTGGAAAAAATTAGGATATAAATACTATATCACCAATAGATACAGAAATATTAATCTTCATCTTAAATTGAGTTTTAGTAGTTTTTGTCTTTTAAGGACCCAGTCCATTTTAGTTATCCAACTAATAGAATATTTTTAATATTTGAGGCATCTATGGCAATATCATTTGTCTCACTCCAAAATGTGCAATTTGTTTCTTCCTGGCTGGAGATAGGAAATACTCATACTCTTAAGACATCTGCTCCAGGTTTTACAAATTGTTTCTGTTGTGTAAGCTTCTCTTTTATTAATTTATGTGATGCACTTTACTGTTTTATTTCTTTTTATCCTTATTTTGCTATCTTTATTGCCGAAATTTAATAAGAATATTTTTCTCCTGTCCTTGTTGTTATATTCTAAGTTTATTTTTTATTTCTAGTTTCTGTTTGAGTCTTTTGAGGTGTCTACTGAATTAAAAATATTTCTTTTGGGATTATAAAATAATTATATAATTCCCACTCCCTTTTCTCCTTCAAAATCCTCTCATAGATTCATACTCACTCACTTTTAAATTCATGACCTTCTTTTTCACTAATTGCCGTTCTATATGTCCTGTTCAGAACATATAATGTTACTTGTATGCATATTTTCAGACCATTTGGCACTAGACAACCAATTGATGTCCTCCTCCCTGGGGAAGACCGCCTCTCCTGTTCCTGGATTTCTGCTGTTGCCTTTAGCTCTTTGTGCAGGGTTGAGGCCTCTTGGGAATTTTCTGTTTCACTTTGTCATGTCCATTGGTGTCACTCTTCTTTAGTTCACATTTCGGCAGTCATGTTGGTGATTGTTTATGGGTGTAACTTCCAATATTACTGAGAGACACAATCACACAGCAAACTCCGTGATCTAATTCTTACAGCCTCTCTGCCCTCTCTTCTGCAATGTTCCCTGAGCCTTCCAGGTGGAAATGTTTTGTAGGTGTATCCCCTGGGACTGAGCTCCACAGCTCTGCATTTTGATGGGTTGTGGTTTCTGTAATGGTCCCAGTCTCTTGCAAAGAGAGCTTTCCTTGAGGGGTTAGGACTACCCTTATCTGTGAGCAGAAGGACAGATATTTAGGGTATAGTCAGGGATTTTGCTCATTTAGGAAAGGGATAGCTACAGTTTCTCCTTTAAGATCCATAACTGCAGTAGCAGTGAGTATTTAACTTTTGAACAAATAGAATAAAGCTATTTTGACAGCCTAATTTGCTAATTATAAATCTACCTCATTTATGAAGTGTTTTGTTTGATTGTTCTCTCCCTTTTCTTGCTTCTTTCTCTCCCTTTTCTTGCTTCTTTGATTAGATGCCAGAAACTGTGACTTTCACCTTGTTGGGTGGTAGATTTTTTTTTTATTCCTATAAATCTCTTTTAGCTTTGTTCTGGGATATATTAAACTACTTAGAAACAGTTTGATCTTTTTGTGTCTTGCTTTTATGATTTGTTTGGCATGTCTGAGCAGTCTATGGGGAATTATTCCTTACCACTGAGTAAGACATTTCAGTACTGTGCCAATGAATTATGAGACTTTTGCATGTACTGGGGGAGGAAAAAGATTCAATATTCCTATCCGGTGTGAACATCAGTGTTACCCAATCTTCTCAGATTTTTTTTCTGTCCTCTAGTGTACCCTCACATGTATGTTCTATATAGCAATTCAACATAGGGGTTCCCTGCAAACCTTCCTACAGGTAGCTCTTTAATACTTGGTGCTGCCAGCCCTCTTGGCTTCCCCAACTCTTAGTTTGCTCTTCCCAATTTTAGAGCCTCTTGGCTCTACTCAGATGTCCTTATGCTGCTGCTGGCCTAAGTGCTTTCTTGAGACAGCATGCTGAATGTTCCTACTGATTTGTGGATGCTCTCTGGAGGGCCACTATGTTTGTCTTCTGATGGCCAGTATCTGGAAAACCACTGTTTCTGATACCTTGTCTGCTTGTTGCTTGTTTCTGGTAGGAAGGTAAGTGCTATCCTGTCATTTCAGACAAAGTGAAAAAAATGTCCAGTGTCACTTGTTTCCACAGATTTCTGCAGCCTGGGAGAGTGGTGGAGCAACCCACTAGTGAGAAATGACAGGAGGAACTCCAGTGAAGTTCTCTAGGAAAGAAGAAAATGTTATTTGTGCCTACGTCACCAATTTCCCTTCAACCCCTGGTGGACAGATGATGTTAATGAGTGTTAAGACTCCATTGCACAAGAGCAGAAGTCAAAGAAGCAGGTGGATGCCTGGATGGCTCTGGACCATATAAGTTGACATCCAGCCAGAGAGGAAGCCCACAGTAAACACCTCTGATGGGACAGAGAAGGAGAAGGCTGCTTTTTCCTGTGGGGTCTTCAATAATAGAGGCAGTAACATAAAATAAACATCTGTGGACAAAGGCACATAACTCTATATGTCACATTATCTAATAGGCCACCTACATATGGAAGCCCTCAGGAGAGGGCTGGGATGAAAGCAATGGGGGGCAGGGCTCTTCCTCCCATCACAAGTAGCTCTTGTGTAAGGTGAGCCTCTGGGCCTCTTACTTTCTCTGTTGTCTCAACCTAAAAGGTGTTGGACATAGAAAAGAAAAAGACAAGACCACGCCCCTTCTCATTAGGACTACACCTCTCCTCATTAGGACACACCCCTTATCATTCTTTCCACTCTTGAGTTTCTGGTTGAGTGAACAGGAGAGGAAATGCGGGGGGAAATTAGATGCGAGAGTGGAATTGCGAACTGAGCAAGAGTGGACTTTTGGTAACTGATAGGGAAGTAGTGGGACCTGTCTGGAGATATTAGGAGATGAGGTTGAGGGCTCTGACAGATCATGGTTAATTGAAATAGCTAAAGAAAAAAACAAAAACAAAAACAAATCGAGCTATTTGTCTTTAGACTCCAGTGAATTAAGGCTTCTTAATAAGCTGGTCTGCTTCCATAGCGGCTGGGTACCAAGGAAGCCTTGTGCTGAGCACATCTTAGTCCTCACTGTTCTAAGGACTACTGCTGTCATTAACCACCCCTTATTATGATGAATGGAGAAAAGCCTCAGTGAATCAAAACATTTTTGCTTCATCCACTGCCTCTTGACTGCCATTCTTTCACAATGTGCCCCTTTATTACCTCAAGAAGTATATCTTTGCAGATCAAGAGCCACTTTTCCTAGTCAGAAGAGAAAGGAAGGTTTTGTTGTTTTCATTCTCATATGGGAGAATGCCCACATTTGACACAGATATATCTCCAGCTTTTCAAAACACATCTCTAGATCCACTGATGGAGAGTGTCAGAGTGAAGATTTAAACATATCCTAGTTTGAGAGCAAGTTCCCCAGAGGAGACACCAGCAGCCACTTTCCCTCTGCCAAAAGGGAACCTGGGTACCTTTAGCACGCCCTGTAGTACCTCTTGTGTGCACCAGGGGGCAGCTGCTTGTTGAAATGGGGAGAGGCAGCTACACAACCTGTTCTACTCTTGGCTCTGAAACCAGGTCACCTGGGAGAGCTAGAACACAGATGCTTAGGCCCTGTCCTGAGATTCTGACTCCATGGGTCAAGTGTCAGGCCCAGGCATATGCATTTTAAGTATTCAGTGTGCTTTAACTATGAGTAAGCTGTGTCAGGCACTTGTATCCTTGCTTGAACATCCAGAGAGCAGCGATCACCTGCAAATGTGAAGCCTGGAACTGTAGCACAGCTCGCCGTCTTTGGTTTCCTGGGTGTGGGGATTTCTTAGTATACCAAGCCCTCAAATAACCCCAAACTGTGTGGAACATGTTTCTGCTTGGATTAGGATTCACAGCCCGGCAGCCTGTCACAGAGGCCATGCTTCAATAGTCCTGTAATATGCCTTCTGATTGTCACGGCTTCTGGATACTTCCCTTGAAATTCCAGCGCTGATGCATTTCTGTTGCCTCTGCTACTCTCTGTCACAGTCCTTGGGCAAATCAAAACCTCTTGATTCTGCCAATCCTCTGAGATGTCAAAGAAAACCAGAGTCATACAAGAGCCAAAATGGTGAAGACATTTTGTTGCAAAAGTGAAGGAAGATCCCAGAATAGATTTGGGTCCATTCTGAATGCATTGGGGATAAGTGGAGATTCAGATCCAATGAACAGGGCAGCAGTACATAGAAAACATTATGAGGAAGCAGCAGGGCTCTCTCTCTCTCTCTGTGTGTGTGTGTGTGTGTGTGTGTTTCTTCTCTGTGTGTGGTATGGGATTCTGGCTGAACCAAGCTACCAGGCTTCTTTGGAAGAATCTGAGGTGATAATGTACACAAACAGGCGAGGAGTGAGATTTGATCAGACATTGATGGTGATTAGGGAATAAATGTGGAGGATTCTTACTAAACTGCCTTGGCAGCACTATGTACTAAAGTTGGAATTTACAAGGTAGTTCACACATGGGACTAGGAGAAGGTTCATAAGTCTGACTAAAGTTTAGCCAAGCAGAAAAAATCAGTGAGCCAGGACAACAGTTACAGGAGAGTACACACAACACTTCTGTCTGGAAGGGAAAAGTGTATCTTTTCTTTGTGTCTTCTTTTTTCACACTATTTTTACAGAGGCCACAGACTCTGAAAACCTTAAAGCTTAAACACTTCCAGAGACTGGCAAAGTGGGCTCAGTGAGTGTCAAAGGAGTGTTCTCCGGATGCCTGACTTCTGGTCTCTGCATTTCTCTCTACATCACACCCACACAGTGTAAACCTCTCCCTCTTTCTGGCATCTTTCTAAATACCCTTGGCTGCCAGCTGCCTGTCTCCTCTTTTCCTCCTCTCTTTGTACAAGCATTTAGTATCACTGGTCTTACTCTGCGACATTGCTAAGTTTCTGTTAGAGAACTTTATCCATAATTAATATGATGGCAGTTTGCACAATCACAATTTTTCACATATTCAACAACAAACAACTACTTTGTGCTAAAACATTTTAGTGATTCTACAAGAAAACCAAGAGAAGTGGCCTACAGTGCTCCCCAAAATGTTGACAGAGTTTGGATAGAAGGGTGGGGGGATGGGGAGAGTGTCTGTACATGTATCCACACATAGACACACAGATTGACACAAACTGACACACAGACAGACAGACACATATACACACATACCCACACTCACACACATATGATGGATAACCAGCACAAGGGCATAGCGCTCAGCACTGCTTTCTATGTACCACAGTGGCAAGAGACTGGTTTGGCTAGAGTCAGACCCCCAGACCTCAGCTTCTGATTTTGGTTTTCCGCCAACTTCCATGACTGTACTTTTCCAGTTTAATCCTTTGATTCTCTTTTGGATTCCTTATGTGACAGGCCTCTCAGGTCTCTATCTCAGACCTGCTCTTTTCACCCTGTGTGGTCATTTGTGTGCCTCTGTGATTATTATCTTTTGATGACCTTTAGGCCCGTATTCCAGAGGGATGTACTTTAGACTTGGGTGTCCATATGTCTTGATTGGATAGTTCTCACTGCTTTTGTTTCAAACCAAGAGTCTTTCCAATCTGCCCTTTCTCCTTGTGTTCAGTTGCTTAACCAGGGACCGGAAGCCTCATCCCCTCTTTCCTGCTCCTCCAACATCCCAGTAACCACCATGGTCTTTGAACTATAGAATCTTGGAACTGTATCAGTTTTTTACCAGAAAACTCACCTTTTCTACCATCAGATTTGAGGTGTGATCTAGACTCACCTGCATACCACAGCAACTTTTCACCTAACTAATCTTCCTTCTTGTGGCTCAGGCCAACCCTCCATATTAGACCCTCAGATTATATCACAACCACTGGAACATACATGTGCAGGCTTCATTGTGTTCCCTCTGCTCACAGAATAAGCCTCATACTTCTGAAGGTGCCCTTTGGAACCCATGTCATGGAGTGAATCATATCTCCCCAAAGGCATGCAGAAGTCCTAACCTTTGGTACCTCCGAAAGTATTTTTACTAAGGAAAGGGGCTACTGAAGTGTGACTACTTAGGATGAGGCTGCTCAGAAATGGGATTGGCTTGAGCCCGCATGACTGGCATAGAGGCAAATCGGACACAGGCAAGAAATAAAGGAAGGATAACCTTGTAAAATAGTGGGAGACTGAGATGTACTGGCCCAAGTCAAGTTGTTCCTGGGGCTCATACAAGATCTGGAAGAGGAAAGGATCATCCACAGAGGCCTTGGAAGGGGCATCACCCTGACAGTACTTTGATCTTGCATATTAGCTTCTACAAGTCAAGGCATTGCTTTGTGTGTGTGTGTGTATGTGTGTGTGTGTGTGTGTGTGTGTGTGTGTGTGTGTGTGTGTAATTGGTTATTGGAGTTTGTGTTAATCTACATGGTAGCCTCAGTAGTATGATCCCTTATGATCCTAGTAAGAGATCTGTTATCAAATGTCTCAGTTTCCCCCGCTATCTCAGATTGATCATACAGGATGCAGTAGAACCCTCTGAGCATACTTACACCTAGCCAGCTCTGTGCACACAGGGCCTGCATCTGCTGGACTCTTCTGCAGATTTCTTCCTTCTGTTCCTACAGAAGCTTCAGGTGAGCACATACTATACGTTTCCAATTTGGTCATGGCCTGCTTCCAGCCTTCAGCATTTAGCACTGATGCTGACCTATGAGGCTAGAAGAAGCTGAGTTTACTCACGTGTTCTTCCATGGTTTATGCTGGTGAGCGATGAGATTTAAAATACTCCTTCTTGCCTCCTCATTATGGTGCCGGAGAGGATGTCGACCTGAAGCCATCAACTACAGCTCATGGTTCCTCACCTCCCAACTTCTAGATGGATCTTATAGTTTGCCAAGGCTGCTCAGTAGGCCTGAGGGAGGGCGACCCACAGAAAGGGGTCTCCCATGTTTCATGGAAGCCAGCATCTAATAGCTGGCCCTCTTCAAATGAAAAATGGGGGAAGCACTACCTAACTCTTGTTTAGTGACCCCAGCCCCCACCCCTTGGAAATAAACACTCTTTCAATTAGGAATATTTGTCACCAGGGACAGTAATTCTGTGTCCTACCAAAACAAACACAGTTGTAATTAGTTTTATCCAGGAAGAAAATTAACTCTGTTTATCTTGGCATAATTAATCATTGACCTCTTTCTGTCCAGGCAGCTTGAGGGAGGGGAGAGAGTTGGGGGTTGTGATCTATAGCAAGGGGGCATTCCAGGACCCATCTATTTCTTCTTGTAGTCACACAGCTGTCCACATGAGTTATTTGAAATAATATTCCTAGCCAAGAGTTGTGGAGCTGCCTCTGAGCTGGGATGGGAGGGACACGGAATAAAGCTGTGGTTTTATGTGTTCTGTCTAGAGAGGTTTGGATGGGAATGAATCAGATAGGCTTGAAAGCATGTGGAACCCAAGATTTTTTATTTTATTTTATTTTTTTAAATGTCTTTCACCTTGACTTGCAGGAGTCCTGAGACTGGAGAAATAAACCCCTGGGAAGGAAAAAAGTTTATTTGTTTTCATTTATTTATTTATTTTTTGTTGTTGTTTTGTTTAATGAGGATGTTATTGCTTTGGGATTATGTATATGTGTTTCAGTCTTGATTCTGATATCCTCTAGTTGTGGATATACTTGGGTATACATTCTGAAACTGTCACCTTCCAAGTTTAAAAACAAATGAAAAAAAAAAAAACCCTAGCCAAACAAAAAACGTGGCGTAGGATCAAGGTTTGGGTACTCCATTCCTGCAGGGACGTTTTGGAAGTGAGGTGTGCCATGACCCCTAGCACAGGGCCCTCCACTGACTATTCTGTAAGTGCTGGCAATTTTTGTGGGCTTTGTATGATCTGACTGAGCACCCAGGGCTGTTCTCTTCATTTCCTCAGACCCACCATTCTCAGTGGCTCTGCTGTGTGTCAGCTTTGTCTGAGTGCTGGAAACACACAGAGGTATTGATTAACCGTGACCCTTGTCCTCACGGAGCACAGCTCAATGGAGAATACAGAAGAAAGCAGGGAGAAAAGGAAGGGTTGAGGTAGGTCGGTGACAGATAGATAGATCTAGACAGATAGACATCTTGGTGTGTCACAGAGCAAGGGGAGCTGCTGGGAGACCCCCTAGAAGAGGTGCAATTAGGAGACTGCAGGGAGTCTGATTAGCTGAGCTCTGGACTTCTCAGTGGATACTTTAGTAATACTTAATCCTCAGGATAACTCTAAAAATAGGCATGAAGGAGGGGGCCAGCGACAGAGCAATTGAAGCTCACAGATGGCAAGTCATTAGACTTCAGCTGCATGACTAAATGGTGGTGCGCCTGGGATGGGAACCGGGTTTTTGGGATCGATGCGGAAGTCTGTGCTTTGTCAGCTTCTCCTCAGAGGTGCTGGCTGAGATTTAATGGCTGCTGTCCTGCCCAAGATCCCAAATCAGGGCATGAAAGCCGTACAGTCCCCAGGGCAAGTTTCCAGAGTTCACAATGGCTCTTCCGAATCAAGAGCTCCTGCAGAGGAATGATTTTAAACAGCTAGTCAGGCCGATTGTTGCATCTTCTCCATCTGCTAGAGCCATGAGAAGGTTACCTTTGTGTGATGCTGTGCAACTCCGTGAAGACAAGCTGCTGTGCCGGGCAAGGAGCTTGTGCTCTGGATGGCGGAAGCCAAGGAGGCCACATCTGGTGCTGAAATTCTCTGGAAGGAACCTGAAGAGCTAATGCTAAACAAAAGGGCAGGCGGGCAAGGCAGAGTGAGCTGCCCCATTTGAGAGCAGGGTTCCTCCTGTCCTTGGGTCAGAAACAATTGGCTTCTGCAACAGTGGGCAGCTGTGGGGGTCACACCTTGAAGTAGGAGAGAGAGCCAGGCTACAGACAGCTCCTTCTGCCCACTGGAAATAATGAACTTATTGGCTTTGCTGCCAGTGGCAGGATGTTGGGCTTTGCCCTCTCCATAACCAGACTGGGAACTGGTAGCTAGGAGAGTTAGACTTCAGTGGTGCAAAGAATTCTGGAAAAGGAGGCAACCACAGATTCCGAGGACTCCAAAATCGGTTTGTCCTAGCCACAGTGACAGAGTTGCAAGAATGGGCACTCAGGTGGCCATGGAGACTGCATATTCCGAGAAGCAGCGGGAGAGAAGGCGTCAGGCAAACTTTTGTCTCGTGTCCCAGCTCTACCAGTGACAAGCTGGACAAACTTCCTCTCAAACACCTCAGCGTCCTCCCTGTTACTCTCAAACTGACAGCTGAGGGGGAGTGAGGGCTTCAGATAACTTGCAGGGTAACCTAGTTTCCTTCCTGGCAGGATCCAGCAAGAATTCCCAGGTTATTGTGATTCTGGACTCTCTGCTTTGACAAGAGTTTCTGTCCTAGGGTTTAAGGACTGAGTGAAAGAAAGTCCTCATGCACCAATACCCGGCTCCCTGGGAGCTTCGATACCACGGCCACTGCCACTTGCTGGACTGCACCTCCTTGTGCTTAAGCCCCCTCATTCGCTATAGGGCTGCGGATCCTACACCACAGAGGTTTCCAGCATGCGCCCAGGCCAGGCACATCTAGGTTTTAGACCTGTCCAGGTAGACTGACAGCAGAGTTCCTGGCACATAAACTTCTTAGATAGAGCTAAGGAAAGTGCCAGAAAGCGAATTGAAGGCTCACCCACCCCCATGAAGCTGCAGCCCAGAGAGAAGTGTGTATGGCACTGGAGTGCTATCTGCAGTCTAGGCTTTGTGGGAGAGGAAAGAAGGAGGGTCTCGGAGACGCTGGCACAGTTTAAAGTCTTCCTGTTAGAACTTTATATGAGGGGTTTAACCAGCAGGAAATCTAGACAGGACTCATTTTTTCCCATTTCTGGATGAAGCGGCTGCTTGGCCTGGCTCCCCCGTGACTCAGATAAGTTCAGCAAACATTTATTGAGCACATATACTGGGTGGTAGACATTTTGCTTTGGATTGGTTGTGCATACTCAGGGGAGCTGTTAGCTCTCTGAGAGAAGTAGTGTCGATGTGTGTCTCTCTCTTTCTCTGCTTATCTTTTGCTTGTTTTGTGGCTGAGCGTGTGATTTCATGGGTGCATACCTTTGTGCGCCTTCCCGTGTTTGTGTGGTGTTTCTGTATGTTTGTGTGTGTGTGTCTGTGTTTATACACGAGTGTCTTCATGTATGTTTGTATGAATGTCTGGACGTGTTGGGAAGGACAATGGTAGGGCAGTCTGGATGCATCAGCGCAAGATGCTGCCAATTCTCACTGTCAGCTTCTACTGGGGTCAGTGGCAACTCTGGTGGAGAGGAACTGAAAATGGGATTGCGAAGATATCTTGACATGTTGGGGGAGGGAATGATCGCTAAGGTCAAAAGTAGAGAAATCGGCCTGATAAGCTAACGACAAAAGGCTTACAGAGACAGATTCTTACCTTCAGACGTGTCCAGGGTTCTTGACAGAAGGCACTCCTGTAAGATGGTGAATTTCAGACTTGGGAGTGTTCACCAGAGGCTGGGGTGGCTTCTCCAGGAGGCTGGACCGTCAGTCTGAGTTGCAGAAAGGCCTGGAGATGGAGTATTTTGTGGAATGGGTTTCCTGCCTCAACCCTTTGGTTGAGTAGTGGGCCCCTTGCAATGATCATCTTACAATTGTAGTATGCCACTTTAAGAGTTTAAAGCTTGTGGGACGGTGTCTTCAGGGAAAGCTACATAATGCATTAGTACCTTTCTTTGAGGTGTTGCGTGGAGGTGGGAAGCTTTGGGCTCAGGCTTTCCCTGTGTTAAGCCGCTTGTTGGGAAAAGGAAAGGCAATAGGATGAGCATGCAAGGAAGTGGCAAGAGAGGGGGAGATGGGGACTTCACAGATGGACTCACCAGGCCATGCTATCACTATTCCAGTTGCAGTGTCTGATGGAATGCATTCAGTCCTCATACTATCTTCTCAGAATTTATCGATGATGGTTGACAATAAATTCAGCCTAGGAAGGCCCAGGTATGCCTGCCTGCGATGCCAGCTCTGTTTGAAGAGCATTATTATTTACCTTCTTCAGAGTGACTAGAAAAGTCTCAGGCATGAAAGGTGACTTGGGGGACATGTCTAATGATCTCCACTTAGCCAGCAGCCTGGCTTCCTGCTTGTTCCCTGCTTGATTTTTTCAACCTGTGGGTTTATGAAAACAGAGGGAGGTGTTTGGCTCCCTCTGGTGGTCAAAAAAGTGTTTTATAAAACTAAAATAAAAAAAAAATTGACAGAAGCCTTTCTTCACTGCCCAGGAATGGTCCATATGGCACTGTTCTTGATTCCCATCTTAAGGAACCCTTGTGTAAGGGAAATTTACACAATGCCCGGATCCCTTGATGTCCTGCAGATAAAAGAGGAGGTTGCCCTCAAATTCCTTGCCGCAGGAACACAGGTGAAGCAATACATCTACAAAAGGAAGAGAGTCGGTATTGACATCATAAATCTGGAGAGGACCCGGGAGAAGCTGTTGCTTGCAGCTTGGGCTGTTGTTGCCATTGAGAACCCTGCTGATGTCAGCTTTGTCTCCTCTAGGAACACTGGCCAGAGAGCCGCGCAGGTTTGCTGCTGCCATTGGAGCCGCTCCATTTGCTGGCCGCTTCACACCCGGGGAACTTCACTCGCCCGATCCAAGCAGCCTTCAGGGAGCCACGGCTTCTAGTGGTGACTGATCCCAGGGCTGACCTTCAGCCCTTCACAGAATCCACAGAATTTACGTCAACCTGCCCACCATCGCTCTGTGCGACACAGATTCTCCTCTGTGGACTTCGCTATTCTGAGCAACAACAGGGAGCTCACTGAGTGGGCTGTGGTGGATGCTGGCCCGGCAAGTACTCCAAATGCGTGGCGCTCTCTCCCGTGAGCACCTGTGTCTGATCTTTACTTCTGCAGAGACCCAGAGGGTATTGAGAAGGAGGAGCAGGCTGCTGTTGAGAAGGCCGTGACCAAGGAGGAATTCCAGGGCGAATGGACTGTGCCAGCTCTTGAGTTCACCGCTGTTCAGCCTGAGGAGGCAGACTGGTCTGAGGGTGTGCAGGTGCCCTCTCTACCCATCCAGCAGGTACCTACTGAAGACTGGAGTGCCCAGCCAGCCACTGAGGACTGGTCAGCAGCTCCCATAGAGCAGGCCACTGAGTGGGTTGGAGCCACCACTGAGTGGTCCTGAGCTCCTCTGCAGACACCTGAGCAAAGGGGAAAAAAGGTGGAAGGAAAACAAAGTTCCTAAAAGCTGAAAAAAAGTTTGACAGAAGTAATTGTGCATGTTTATGACTGTACTATGATCTGACACATGCACGCATATTTCATGATCATAGCTGAGGAATTTGCATGTCTGCTCTCTCATGCCTTTACTTCAGTTAGAATAGTTCAGAGGGTAGGAGTATTAAAAATCCTTGGCGGCTGTTGGAGCTACCACCACGGCATTAGCCGTGAGTCATACTGTGCAGACTGCTCAGACCCTGAATAACCTTTTAGCCAATGTAGCTCATGCCTTAGATGTACAAAAAGGAATTAATGCTCAACTAAAAGGAGGTTTGATGGTGTTCAATCAGAGGATTGACCTCGTGCAGGAGCAAATTGATACCCTATGGCAAATCGCTCAACTTGGCTGTCAATGAAAATATGCTGGACGTTGAGTCACTAGCATACAACATGAGAATTTTCCCTGTGCTGCAAATCTGTCTAAACAATTGTCTAGCTATATTTTAGGTAATTGGACTGGAGAATTCGATACTACGATGGAGCAGCTGAGAGTGGCCATTGTCATGGAAAATTCTACCAGAGTGGACGCAGGACTAGCCACAGGATTATCATCATGGATTGCTGCAGCCATGAATCATCTGAAGGAATGGGCGGGCATGGGAGCGTTAGCAGGCCTTCTGGTGTTGGTCTCCTTGGTTTGCCTGTGGTATATATGCAAGATTAGAGTCTCACAACAGCGTAATGCAGCCATGACCATTCAGGCCTTTGAATGGTCATTGAAGCAGGACAGTCTCCCCAAGCATGGTTGGCTACCATAAAAAGCCAAAATGTTACGCTCAGGATGTGAAGCTAAGCACTGCACTCAGGGTCAGCCGCTTTTGACCCAGAGAAGAGCATGTCTGATTGCATGCGGGTTGATGCCCCAGGTCCCGCCTCTGAGAAAAAGGTATCGGACAGGTCTGATGTTCTTTAGGTGGATGACACCTAAATGAACATCGGTACAAAGTCCCAATTTATTTCTAATATCAGAGATCAGACCTCTACTCTTGCCTGATGCATCTAAAACAAAAAGGGGGAACTGTAGAGAGCTGCGGAATGCCATGCCTTAAAGATGGAGCTGGTTTCCGCCTTCCACCTTCTTGATGGTGAGTGCTCTCTGTCACAAACAACTCCACATTTGGCTAAGGCTGAGGATCTGGCTTGCTTCCATGTATGTGGACCTATCTGCATTGCCCACGTGGCACGCCTGGGTTGGCTACCCAGAGGCTATTTAAGCTGTGGGCTGGCTTTCCCCAGGGTCAGATGATTGTTCAAGGTTCCTGAATAAACTGCATTGAAAAAAAAAATCCTCCTATCGGACCTCCCCCATCAGTGGACTTAGAGAGGGGCAGGGAGGAGATGAGGGAGGGAGGGTGGAATTGGGAGGGAATGAGGGAGGGGGCCACAGCTAGGATTCAAAGTAAATAAACTGTAATTAATATAAAAATTTTAATTAAAAACTCCTTCTATCTAGCTGTTTGGGAATGTACAACTCATTACCATTAAATTCTGTAACCCGTTTGTGCAGTAGTTCAGTCAATAACAATTATTCATCTAGTCTGTTTGCAATGACTTTCAATAAAGGAAGAAAAAAAAATCACTGCATGGGAAGGGTGTGGTGGATCCAAAAGGTAGAAGGCTGTTTTAGGAATGGGGTTTCTGGAGTGCTGTAGGAGAGCCACATGACTCTAGTGACTTAGGGGATGAAGCAGAGACGGAAGCTAGATGGAGTGAAAAGGATAGGTGTGAGCTAGACCCAGAACGCCACAACATATCTGAGATTATGTACAGCCACCATCAGCTGAGGAACTTCCAAGCCTCTGCTTGTGTATTCATAGGGTTGGGCTGCGTTTACCAGTCATCTGGGGGGTTAAAAAGTACTGAAAACTGGACCCCGTCTCAAAGAATGCCGTCTTAACATGTCTGAAGTGGGGTGTGTACTTTCTTTTTTTCTTTTTGAAACTTAGGGCCCTTGGGTAGATGGCTCAGCTGTCTAAGGTGTCTGATGCCCAGTCTGATGACATGACTTCTATCTTGAGGACACACGAGGTGGAGAGATCTGACTCCTGTGAATCGCTATGACCTTCTCGTGAGGGCCATGACACCCACAACTCCTTCCCTAACATGTGCACATAAAAAGTAAATAAATAAGGTAAAGAGTAACAAAATTTTCTTTTAAAAAAAGCTCCTTAGGTGACTCTAGGGTAGCAGGAAGGCTTAAAAGCGCTTGAACTATTTTAGGGCTGTTATCACCTCTAATTCAGAAATTGCTTTTTGAGGAATTTGACTACATGCAACCTGTGTTCTATGGCGGATGGTGTTATTTTACCGTCAGGACAATGTGCTGACATTCGTCACCCATAAACCTAGACACGGATGCGGATGTTTCCATCCGTGAGGAGATCTCGGCAACGGGCCCAGGGGATCTGATTTATTCTCCATGGCTCTGATGTAATTAAGTGTGCATTATAAGAAAGCTGCACTTGGGGCAGAGAGAACGGCAGCACCACTTTTCTCTCAACCGGCCATTTTGCCTCGGTTGCCATGGTATTGTCTCGGCATGCATGATTTGTGGGGCAAATGTGGGCTTGCTGGAGAAAGACACCCTGGGGAGATATTTCCAGGCCTCTGGACTTTGTCACTTCCTTAAGCACTATTACTGTATCTCCTTCTCTATTCCTCCTCCCTGTTTTCTTGCATGCAATATAACACCGAGGGGGAAAAGACAAAGAAAAGGCTGGCTTCAAAGCGGGCAGCTATTCTTGAAACAAGCAGAGATTTGTAGAGTGAGCTGCTCCTATTAGCATCATTCAGAGGGCAGGCATTGTTCGGAGGTGCTTTGGGGAAACCACGTGCAGAAAAAGGAAACGTGTGAAGCACATTTTAGACTTCTGCCCTGAGTACTCCTGAACTCTCTCAGGTCATTGGGTAAGCATTCACAAGAGATGGCTAAGTGAGCCCAGATGGGCTACAACCAGATGGCACGAGCTCTGGATCAGATTAACAAGAAACCACATGGAACAGTGTCCGCAGTAAGAGCCAGCCCTGATTGAGTGCTACCCAACACCAGGTGCCATGCTGCAGACACCTGATCATGAAAACAGGTTGCATGACCTCTTCTATTTATTGCTCAAGGCCTAGCTGCCTGTGATACCTCCCCTTCCCGACTTTTCCAAGAATTTTGTTTGGCAGGAAAAGTTTCGCAATACCCTCAAATGAACTCAGTCTGTAGGGTCTGATCTTGATTATTGTTGGGTAGCAAGAGATAGGTTGGACGCTAGAGCAATTCAGCTTCTCCAGAGTAGGTTACTGTGCAAAGGACACTCTGTTGGCCTCAAAGAATCCCATTAGAGTCATTTTACTTCCCAGTGTGCACCCAGTCATTGTTTGCAGTAGCTGAAGGATACAGCCAAAGTGTTAGGAGCAAAATCAAAGGACTGTATCAAGGTAACAGGCTATCCGAGAGTTGTCAGATTACAGCAGCAGGAAGTTCCTCCGGGTGGAAAAAATGTGTTAACTTCTGTCTCACCTATCATACATGTGTATATAAAAATAATATTTTGAAAAAATAGGTGAAATAATCTCATATCTGGAAATTGTCATCACAACAGGATAACTGAGAATTTTCTTAGTACTTTGCTTCAGGAGTTGTGCTAGGTTCTATGTAAATAGTAAACACTATTGCTAATTCTTACCATGTGGCCAACAGATAAGTTTTCTTATTCCATTTAACAACACTGGAAAATATCATCCCAAAGTGGTTAATCAGTTTGCCTAAGTGTCAGCACTTTGTACATTTCGAAAATGTCAGGGCTGGGATGTCAGCAGTGAGTCTTGCTGCCTCCCGGTGATTTCCATTACACAAAGGTACAAGTATGCAGATGTTTAAGGTTCCTGGCAATGGTAGAATGTGATCTTCCAGTAGTGGGAATCTGGTTCTGAGGGCATTTCAGAAATCTCCAGGATGTCCAGGATGCTTCTCTCATGGGAAGAAGAGGGAGGCTGATGACCCTCCCAGTCCAGGAAGTGCCCTGTGAATCTGAATTGGACAAGTCACACTGATAACCACAGACTAAAAATACATCAGTAGTGTCTGTTGAAGAAAGAAATTGCTCTGCATTGGCACCAGTAAAGTTCTAAAGGACTTTACACCGGGGTCTTTGAGAGAATGGGAAGTTAGTGTGCTCTGTGGTGATCAGGGAAGTTGAGGTAGATTTTTGCCTCTGCCTGTGCAAATTTGCCTTCTGCCAACCATTTGCCATGAGCAGGGGTCATCATGCTGTACTGACAACCTTTCTGGAGAATCATTTGTCTATTGGTAGTCATTGTAAAGCCTGCAGTACAAGTTTGACCTCTAGAGGGCACTCAAACACTTATATAGACTGCAGCTTCTGTTCAAAGGAACATTTAACAGGTGTGCATATGCTTCTGTCCAACCTTGTCGAAATCATTGTTATGTGTCTGTAAGTCTGGCTGTCCACTTACAATTACAAAAAAAATGGCTGAGAACAAACATCCTTTATATTTTATCATTAATGCCTTCATTTGTCCATCCATCCATCCATCCATCCATCCATCCATCCATCCATCCATCCACTTACACCGTCTCTCAGCCTTTGACTATACCCTACCAGTCTGGCATTCTAAATTACAGACATTTGAAATAGGCAGCAGAATTGCTTTTGAGACATTCATTCAAAGTCCAAACAGTTCTCCTTCTCTTTGAATTCTTGCAGAGAGGGTAAGGCTTTGGACTAGACAAGTTCTTGGCATAGTTCTGTGTTGTGGACGTTTTGGTGTATGATATGTAAACATGCTTTTGTTATAATCCCAAGTGGGGGGTTTTAGTTTGTCCACACCTGTTAATTGTCTCAGGCGGATGAGATAATTTTGTCAGCTGGAATCAGTTGAATTCTAAAGACTTTGAGGGGTGTAAATATGACAGCCCAGAGGAAGAAGGCAAGGTGGCTTAGAGGAAACAGGATGACTGCTTGCTGTGCTTGCTGGTTTGCTGGTTACCTGGACTTCTGGATTTCCTGATGGCAGATGTTTGTATGTCCCTAAAAGAATCTTAGGACCCTTCCCAGCAGGAAGAAGAGGGCTATGTCTCCTTTTCCTTACAACCTTCTTCTTCCTCTAACTGGGGATGGGGAGTTGGAAGGGAGGTATAAGCTTTAAGGAACCCCCAAATAAAGTAGTGTTTGAAAAGTGAGCGCCAACAGTTCTGCTTGGGGTAAACAACCAGCTTTGTCTTCTATGACAAGTAGAGAAATTTTTTTCTTCGGTTACACATTTATTGCTTTTGTTTTTTATTTCAGTCCTCTGAATTCCAGAACACAAGCAGATATGATTTTAAAAAGGTAGTTTGATGATCACAATCACAATCATTGTGTTTACGAAGTTTGTCCTACAGTACAGTAAGTCTGAAATGTACCCTAGAGATCGGATAATCAAAAAAACTAGAAGCACAGAATCTTGAGATGCAAAAAAGGTGGAGGAAGAGCAATCAAATCATTCTAGGCTTTCTAGCCCTGAGAAAAGATGAATGGAACTGAGATGAATTAGGACTCTGAGGATGGGGCTGAGCCTGGGAGAGCTGTGTTTTGTGCAGGATCTGAAGCATCTCTCCTCTCCATACCTCCTGGATTTGTCTTATTCAACGATTTGAGCATCTCATATGAACATGCCTTGGTTAAAGCAATGAATATAGCGTTATGAATATAGCAAACAAAATTTCCTATTCCCAAGCTTGTGTGTTTTGGGGAGGAAATAAATAATCCATAAAAAAACCATTCCAAAGAATGATAAACATGATGAAATGAACATACAGGAAACTTTGTCAGGGAATGATCAAGAAGTGGTTCATTTGGGTAGGATGGGCATGCATGAATTTTCTGAGGTTGTATTGGATCTGAAACCAGGTTTTTTGGCTCTATTGTTTTCCTTGTGGGGTTCCTGTCCTGTGAATCTGAATTGGACAAGTCGCACTGATAACCACAGACTAAAAATACATCAATAGTGTCTGTTGAAGAAAGAAATTGCTCTGCATTGGCACCAGTAAAGTTCTAAAGGACTTTACACCAGGGTCTATCAGAGAGTGGGAAGTTAGTGCGCTCTGTGGTAAATAGCCAGTCTACCTGATTTTCAATAACCCCTTAATCAGTTATTCCTTTTCTTTCTTCAGGCTTATATGAGGGCACTCTGAGAGCATAGAGAGTGAACCATCTCTGGGGGTAATGGGAGGAGACTGTGGGGCTGTCTTCATGGACTTGACGTTGGGCTCTGTGTGAGCCTGGAACTGCACCTCTGTCAGAGTCCTGGGGCCCTCAACAGCTTCTAGGAGCTATAGAATTTGGCTCTGTTTTAAATTTCTTGACACAGGCAAGCTGTCCCCTTTCTCAATATATTACATCTTTGAGTCTTTTTATGTCAAGGGCTATTTCCTCCGTTGTAGGCTCCAGCATCCACAGTAAAAAGTTCCATATCTGAATTGACAGGTGGCTCATCCTTTAAGGATGACTATAAGGAGGGAAAAAAATCTCTTTTGTAGTTTTTCTGCTATCATGGAAGGGCTTCCCCCTCTTTATCAGGCAAGTATGTGACTATATAAATAGTTGCCATCTTCTTGAATGAGGGAGGAAGAATTGTCATCTCCTTTAGTAGATACATTGGAAATAAAATGTTTGGCCCTGGAATGCACCCAGCCAAAGTCATCAGGGAGATGCCTTTGAAGGGACAGGATCAGGTGGTCTTGTGACTGTCTCCTGCTGGCAATTGGAGCTGCAAGAGAAGGAACACCATGGACACAATTTTCTCCTCTGGGGAAGCCAACGGGGGAGCAGGGTGTTTTCTAGGTGTCTTCAGGCTTAATGGTCTTTGCAGGACTGCGTGGGTCTCACATCAGACTCACATTGCAGACTCCACAAGATGAGATCAAGACCAGGGAAGAAATCAATCATAGAAAGAATTGGTTCTTAGAAGACTAAGTAAACCAAGTGAAAAAGAGAGAAGACCTACCCAAGTTAATAAAATTATAGATTAAAAAAGAGGTTACCACAGAGTTCAATAAAATAGAGCAGATCATTGTTTTTTTTTCTTTTTATAGTTCTGTTTTTATTCCAAGATAATTTTTTGAGATGATTGTGAATGGAGTTGTTTCTATAATTTCTTTTTCCCAATCCCACCCTCCCTCCCTCTTCTCCACCCATGCCCTGCCCCCAGTCCACTGATAAGGAAGGTCTTCCTCTCCTTCCTTCTGATCCTAGCTTATCAGGTCTCATCAGGAGTGGCTGCATTGTATTCCTCTGTGGCCTGGCAAGGTTGCTTCCCCCTCAGGGGGAGGTGATCAAAGAGCAGGCCAATCAGTTCCTGTCAGAGACAGTTCTTGTTCCCATTACTATGGAACCCACTTGGACACTGAACTGCCAAGGGCTACGTCTGTGCAGGGGTTCTAGGTTATCTCCATGAATAGTCCTTGGTTGTAGTATCAGTCTCAGAAAAGACCCCTGGGCCCAGATTTCTTGGTTCTGTTGCTCTCCTTGTGGGGTTCCTGTCCTCTCCAGATCTTACTATTTCCCACTTCTTTCATAAGACTCCCTGCACTCTGCCCAAAGTTTGGCTATAAGTCTCAGCATCTGCTTTGATACACTGCAGGGTAGAGTCTTTCAGAGGCCCTCTGTTGTAGGCTCCTGTCCTATTCTCTGTTTTCTCCCTCTTCTGATGTCCTTCTTCTTTGCCTTTCTGAATGGGGATTGAACAACTTAGCCAGAGTCCTCCTCCTTGATTAGTTTCTTTAGGTGTACAGATTTTAGTATGTTTATCCTATATTATATGTCTAATATCCATTTGCCAGTTCTTGATTTTAGTGGAAATTCTCTGAGTTTTTATTTTCATTTAGTATAACATTGAATACTAGTTGTTTTTTTTTTCAATAGCATTAATTATGTAAGAACATTTTCTTTGTAAGCTCCTCGTGGGTTTTGTCAGGAAGGGATGCTGAATTTTGTATAAGGTCTTTTCTGCATCTATTGGGATAATTATGACATCTGTTCATGAATCCATTTGTGTAGTGGGTTACATTTATTGATTTATGTGAGTTGAATCATTCCTGCATCTCTGGAATAAAGCCAAGTTAATTATGGTAAATAATCTTTTTGATCTGTTTTTGATAACCATTTTGAAGTGTTTTATTGGGAACATTTGTATCTATATCAGACAGAATGATCAATCATTTTTTTTCACTTGTGTCTTTTTCTGTTTTTTTTTTTAATCAAGATAATACTAGCTTCATTAAAGAATTGATAATATTCCTTTCTGTTCTATTCTAGAGTTATTTGAGAAGCATTGATGTTGGTTCTTCCTTAAAGGTATGGCGAAAGTTAACAGGGAATTCATCTGATTTCTATTATGTTTACAAATATTTTATTGAGAATTTTTGGAGTGTATGCTCATTAGGAAGATTGACTTATAATTATCTTTTTTGGGGGAGGACAGTTTTTTTATCTGGCTTGGGTGACTGTGAGAGGTCTGCCTTTATATGTTCTATTGCTTCTCTCTTGACATTTCCAATATACTTTTTTTTTAATATTTAGTGGATTAAGTATAACATGATGAAGAGAAATTCTGTCACAATAGCCCTTTAAAAGCCTTGGAATAAACATAACCAAGAAAATGAAACACCTTTACAATGAATACTTTAAAACACCGTGATAGTTCCCGAGCCTTGGGAGAAGAGTTTATGATATAAAAGATCCATTTATGGCTGAGCACTTTTCTGTGTAGTCAGAGCAGTTGTTAGTTTCAGCATTAACCACCATGCACAAAAGTTTCTCTAATAGGCTTTATTAATCTGTGGGTATAGAAATATTTATTTAAAAGGCAGTTTGATACTATGTTAATTTAGCAAAATACTAGTAGTGGGTTCCTTCTTAGAGCCCAAGGACTTCCTGGCCACTGGTTCTTGCCTGGACTTAACACTACCATGAATGAGTTTCCTCTTGATCAATTAACTACTTCCATAGCATTTGTGCTACTATTATTTCACTAGCAGCTGAAGAGCGGGACCTGTTTGTACTCTCCTGGATCGGATAGCACCAGACCCCGAGAATGCCCACTTTCCGAGTTACTTACATTGCGCCATCATTTGGCATGGGGTGGTAGTTCAGGATTCCACTTCGTTATTCTGCACACCGACTGTGAGTGTAGATGATATCATGTGAACTTCTGAGTGTCTTACACATTCGGCAGAAGCTCTGGAGGATAGACAAGTATAACATGTATACCCTGAAAGAGTGACAAGGGAAGGTAAGTCCCCTTAAGCTGCAAGTCTGGTAAATCCATAAAAATTTTGGGTGTCATAAGGTTGAGGAAGACACACATGGTAACCTACATGCACTGATAAAATTTAACAACAACCTGTACCACTGAATGTAACTACAGTTACAGTAGTTACAGTGCCTTTCAGGACTCCTGTAGATACTGGCATCGTTAGTTTTATGCTCCACCTACATTAAGTTGCCTATCCTTTATTGAATCTCAGAAGAGGGTCGGATATATGGACCAATCCCATTTGACTTTGAGCTTATTGGGAGTCCTTGAGTTACAGCTGGGAACTATGGCAGAAATAATCAGAGCAAATTGTTTAAATAAGGTGCTGGTTGGAATAGAAGCTGGTCGTCATAGATAAAGCTCAGCAGATGGCAACCATTACTGGACCTACTTTGCTAAACACTGTGGTTAAAACTATTAACCAGCTGTATGTTTTCCTTCACAGCTATCTCTTTTCCTTGAAGGCTCTATCATGTTGCCTTTGATATTGTACTCCCTTTTATTTCCAATTGCTTTCTCACTTCAAGGCCCAATCATGGACCTGTATTTGATTGAAATTTGATTGAAGAAGAAGTCAGAAATTAATAGAAGGTTCTTACAATACTATAAAACAACCTAATCTGATTGACATTTACAGAATCCATTGCCTGACAATAGCAGCTTTATGGATTAATTCCAGTTTTTGTTTTTTTGTCTACTCATTTGTTTTTCTGGCAGCCTCTTCTCTGCTAATGGAAAGCTATTCCTATAGGAAAATGTGGTCCAATACCATCCTTCTTCCATACTAGAAAACCTCTAAAGAATGTCTTCAGCATCTTTGTATCCTTAATAGTATGGAGCCATTTTTCCAGTTCAATGCTGGTTAACTTCCTTCACTTAGCAGAGTGATTTTTTTTTTTTTTTTTTTTTTGGAGCCATGCTTTCTTCAAGGGGGTTTGACTCTCAATCTTCATGCACGGTATTGTAACTCCTTGGATTCTTTTGTTTGACATTATTTCATAACCCATTGGTAACAATTTCTCTTTTTCACCCGCTACCTTTAAACCTCACAGAATTAATGAAACACTTTCTATAACTTTAGCTTGAGAATATTTTTATGTGAAAAATTTCCCTTTGTGGACAGCTCAAGTGATTTCTATCTTGTTGGCCCTGGTCAATTTGTTATAGCATGTTGTAGTGACAAATGAGACCTGGTTAGCTTGGAGGAAGCTTTTCAAAGAGGCTTGAGTTGATCCAGGTGCCATTTGACTTTTCTTTTTCTTACTCTTTGGGTCTGAAAAATATATAGTTTGATTTCTAGAGGCCATTTAGACAACAATCAGAGGTCAGATGATCTTAAGAAAGAAAAATACTTCCAAGCTAGCAAAGCAGGGTCCAAAAGATTTTTATCTATCTATCTATCTATCTATCTATCTATCTATCTATCTATCTATCTATCTATCTATCTATCTATCTATCTTATATCACATCTGCATTGTCTGCCTCTCAATCACATGAAAGGAAAAGTGTTTCATTTTATGAGCATATACTACAGGAAAATCTTTGGTTGTGTCTAAACTTTTATTTTTTGAAAGGATTGTAGTTAATATATTACAATAAACCCCCAACCTGATTCACTTGAGATGTTGATCTTAGCCATTCCGACCAGTGTGAGAAGGAATCTCAGAGTCATTTTGATTGCATTTTCCTGATTACTAAGGATGTTAAACACTTCTTTAAGTGCTTCTCTGCCGTTCAAGGTTCCTCTGTTGAACACTCTCTGTGTAGTTCTGCAACCAATTTTTATATTGGGTTATTTTGTTTGTTGGTGTTTGATTTCTTAAGTTCATTATATATTTGGGATATTAGCCTTTTGTTGGATGTGGAATTGGTGAAGATTTTTTCTTAATCTTTGAACTATTGTTTCATTCTATTGATAGTATCCTTTGCCTTACAGAAGCGTTTCAATTTAAAACATTCCCATTTATTAATTGTTGATCTTAGAGCTTGAACTGTTGGTATTCTGTTCAGGGAGTTGTCTCCTGTGCCAATGTGTTTGAGGCTCTTCCCCATTTTCTCTTGTAATAGATTTAGTGTATCTGGTGTTATGTTGAAGTATTTGATCCACTTGGATTTGGGTTTGTACAGGGAGATAAATATGGATCTATTTGCATTCTTCTACATGTAGACATCCAGTTAGACCAGCACCATTTGTAGAAGGTGTTGCCTTTATTCTATTGTATAGTATTGACTCCTTTGTCAAAAATCAAGTGACTTTAGGTATGTGTTTTATTTCTGGCTCTTCTATTCAATTTCATCTATCAACCAGTCTATTTCTATACCACACAGTCTTTTTTTTTTTTTCCTATTGCTTTGTAGTATAGCTTGAAGTCAGGGATGGAAATACCTCCATTATTATATAGGATTGTTGTAGCTATTCTTGTTTTTTTTTTTTTATTTTTTCCCTATGAAGTAGAGAAAATTTTTTCAAGGTCTGTAAAGAATTATGTTGGCATTTTAATGGGAATTTCATTGAACATGTAGATTGCTTTTGGCAAGATAGCCATTTTTACTATGTTGATCCTACCAATCATGGGACATCTTTCCATCTTCTGATATCTTATTCAATTTCTGTATCTTCAGAGACTTGAAGTTCTTGTTATGCAGGTCTTTCACTGGCTTGATAAGAGTTACTCCAAGATACTTTCTATTATTTGTGGTTATTATAAAAGGTGTAGTTTCCCTAATTTCTTTCTCGACCTGCTTGTTGTTTGTGTATAGGAGGCTACTGATTTTTTTTTAAATTAATCTTTTATCCAGCCACTTTGCTGATAGTATTTATTAGGTATAGGAGTTCTCTGGTGGAATTTTTGGAGTAGCTTATGTAGACTATCATATCATCTGCAAATAGAGATGCTTTGGTTTCTTCCTTCCCAATTTGTATCCCTTTGATCTCCTTTAGTTCTTTTATTGCTCTAGCTAGAACTTCAAGTACTATAATGAATAGATACAGAGAAAGTGGGCAGTCTTGTTTTGTCCCTGATTTCAGTGGGATTGCTTTGAATTTCTCACAATTTAATTTTATGTTGGCTATTGGCTTGCTGTATGTAGCCTTTATTATATTTAGGTATGTGTCTTGTATCCCTGATCTCTCTGAGAATTTCATCATGAAAGGGGTGTTGGATTTTGTCAAAGGCCTCCTTCTGTCTCGTAGCCTAGTCCTAGTCCTGGAAGTTTCTAGCCTCCATACAATTTAATCTAGGCCTACAATGCTCTCAGCCTCTGAGACTTACTGGTGAATAATCTCACCCTTTCTTATTTTTTTATAATTTAATGAAATTACATTTTTTCAGGTTAGTATTTATTTATTTAAAAATTTTTATTTAATATTTATTACAATTTATTCACGTTGTATCCTGGCTGTGTCCCCCTCCCTCATGTCCTCCCAATTCTGCTCTCCCTCTTCTCCTCTTATGCACCTCCCCTAGTCCACTGATAGGGGAGGTCTTCCTCTCTTTTTATCTGACCCTAGCCTATCAGGTCTCATTAGGATTGGCTGCATTGTCTTCCTCTGTGGCCTGGCAAGACTGCAGCCCCTCTCCCCCGGGAAAGGTGATCAGAGAGCCTGCCACTGAGTTCATGCCAGTGACAGCCCCTGCTCCCCTTACTAGGGAACACACCACGTGGAGACAGAGTCTGTGGGCTACATCTGAGCAGCGGTTTTAGGTCCTCTCACCCTTTCTTGTTCTTACTGAGCTCTGGGCTGCTGGTTCAATTGAGCTGTTCTGGCTCAAACTCCTCTCCCAGCTGACTTATTAAATCTAGCTTTTCTCTTGGCCTTTGAATTGCTCTGTTTGGCCCCATCTAACTCAAGAAGTCTTCTCTAATCTCCCGGCTCCTTCTCAATCTCTGGCTCATTCAGTCTTCACCTGAGTTCTTTCTCTCTCGGCAACCCATATCTCTCTTACTGGTAAAATTGCCTTTTCTCCCTTTGCATTGTCCCTGAAGTAGCTTCCCTTTCCTCTCTTCTTGTGAGAGTTGGGCATGCTTTATTCTTTCTCTGGTTCATCACTGTTTCTGCCCTAAATTAGGTGTTGCTTTCAAACATGGGTGCTTCCTCCTAAAAACTAACTTTACCTTTATTGTTTGGGATTAAAGGCATATACCACTGAGCCTGGACCTAAGCTTTTCTTTACCTGATACTTGCTCTATATCAAGCTGGCCTTGAACTCATGTCTGCTTGCCTCTGTGTCCTGGATTAAAGGATTGTTTGTATCCTTAAGTCTCTAGGCTATTTAGTGTCCAGTTCCTGTGGAGATAGGGCATGGGCTCCCTCTTGTGGTATGGGTCTTAAATTAAATCAGGCAAAGGCCACTCACAAAAGTTCTGTACCACCTTTGCTCCATCTCATCTTGTAGGCAGGACAGATCACAGGGACATAATGTAGGTCAAAGGTTTTGTGGTGAGGTAGTACCCAGATTTCTCTTCCTGTAGCTTGCAGAGAAATATGAAGAAGGTTTTTACATGTCTTCCAAATACAGAACCAGTTAGGGTTCAGAACACTTCGTTAAGGACATTGAGAAAGAAGAAACATCTATACCACAGATAGAGATATAGTAGTTTCATGTGCCATTCTGTAATACTCAACCCCTATATCTGAAGCTGTTGTGAATTTTGTGTTTATTCTATGTTCCAAGATTCTAATTTACAGTCTTTCAAGAGCTCACAAACTAGTAGTGTTCCATACCCTACTGTCACCATGGAAGATGGCCACCTGCATCCTGCTTTGTGGTCATCAGTAAACCACGTTGTCCATGATTTCTGGAGTAAAGATCATCCTCAACCTTTTGGTTCATAGTTTGGATTTTAAATTCAAAGTATAAACTTTCCCCATCATACCAATATCCATTTAACTTATTTAAAAACATTTTTTCTTTCTTTTTCCTTTTTGATGTGTGTGTGTGTTTGTGTGTGTATACACTGAATCTCTGGAGCTAGAGTTAGAAGTGGTTGAGAGCTGGGGCGCTGGGAACTGAACTCCCATTCTCTACAAAAACAGCTACTGCATTTAACTACCGAGCCATCACTCCAGCTCCCCTACATGTTATCTCTTGAGACATTGCTTTTGGCTGATGACATTGCTGCCATGTGAAGGGGAATTAAAGAATAGAGGAGCAGGAGGGCAAATACTTCCTAGTGCTTCAAGAGAGCTCCCAGTCTGTCCACCTTACTCCATAGCCCCAGTCTGACATCAAATCTTTCGAATACCACAGTATTTAAGTGTGACTAGTGAAACCTTACGTGTCAGTGTGTGCCATTACTGTTTCTTGGGGCTTATTTCCCCCAAGTTTAAGAGTAATCCATGGACTTTTTGATTAGTTCTATGATTTTAGGATGATTCTGTGGCCATAAGAATGCTGGAATGATTCCTAATGATATTTTGCTATATTCGTAGATCAGCATCTTGTCCAGTTGTCACCAAAAAGTCTTCCTTCAGCAGTGGATGGGAGAAGGTGCAGAGGCCTCAGGCATACATTATAGCCCGGTTTTGTTGACTCGTTCTGTGATTTTAGGCTACTTAAGTCGAAGGAAAGATCGCCAGTACCACCTACTTTTTTGTATAGTTTTTTTTTAATAAAAGTCACTATTTCTTTATATTTAAAAAAATTTAAATTATACATTTATGTGATTGCTTACTTGTCCATGAGCATTTACATGTGTATATTTGTGGGCCTGCCTGTGGAGGCAAGAGGACAACCTGCAGATGTTGGTTCTCCTCTTCCAGACTGTCAGTCCCCGGGACTGAACTCAGGTTCTCAGGCTTGATGGCAGACACTTTACTTTTATGAAGCCATCGTGATGTCCAGGTGTCATTCATTCTAATTTAGCTTTCTGTGACCATGCGTAGAATTCTAATTGCCTGTAATTAGTTCTGACTATAATTCTCCTATGTCTGGTCTCTCAGTTGATATCTGGATGCATGTACTGCATATGATTGATTCCCGGTTCCAAAGTTTTTGTAATCTAGTATGGTCACTAGAAACCTCAGAATTTTGTTTCCTTTCCACCAACAGTACTGACCATCTGTATTGTCATGCTTCATTGGGGCTCACTGGCCCAAGTGATTTATGAACACTTTCTCTTTGGATAACCTTCCTGTTACGCCATACACAAGTATTACGTTTTTTTTTTTTTTAATAAAAAAAATATTTTTTTCTGTTTCTGTTGAGGTTGCTCCAATTTTTAAAAATTGATGAATTTAGGCTTCAACTGTATTATGTAAAACATTCCCTCTGGGCCCTTGTATTGGAATACTTAGTTCCCAGCTTGTGGCAGCTGACTTGGAAGGAGGCGAGTTTGCTCAATGAGGTTGCTCTGTAACCCACCAGATCTCTGCTTTCTTCTCTTCCAAGATGTGTGGAGGACAGCAGAGCCAGACACATGCTCACTTCCACTGCCACATCTTCCAACCACAATGGACTGAATCTAAATTAAAATCCTTTCTTCCTTGAGTTGCCGTCTATAAGTTTTTTTAATAGGAAATTAATTTTTTTATTAATTACACTTTATTTACTTTGTATCCCCCCTGTAGTTCCCTCCCTCCTCCCCTCCCAATCCCTTGTTCCTCTTCCTTCTCCACGCATGCCCCTCCCCAAGTCCACTGGTAGGGGAGGACTTCTTTTCCTTCCTTCTGATCCTAGTCAATTAGGTCTCATCAGGAGTGGCTGCATTGTCTTCTTTTGTGGCCTGGTAATGCTGCTTCCCCCTCAGGGGGAGGTAATTAAAGAGCAGGCAAATCAGTTCATGTTAGAGATAGTCCCTGTTCCTATTACAATGGAACCCACTTGGATACTGAACTGCCATGGGCTACATCTGTGCAGGAGTTCTGGGTTATCTCTATGCATGCTACTTGTTTGGAGTATCAGTCTCAGGGAAGACCCCTGTGCCCAGATTTTTTGGTTCTGTTGCTCTCCTTGTGGGGCTTCTGTCCTCTCCTTTTGTAAGTTTTTTGATATAGCAATATGAAATGTATTTAACACACAGTCTGTCTATCACTTTATGAAACCAGATCACAACAGGATCAGTCTGTCTGCCAGTTAGTGAGATCTCAGAAACTCTGGGTGATTCACAAATCATCCCAGCTTCTGAGATGAAGGGACTCTCTGGGATGTTGTGCTGTATCTCCACCTTTTCAGTAACTCAGCATGTATCCATTGTTTCCTGTGGCAGCATATTTGGGGGGACTGTTGTTATGATAACAAGAGAGTCTGTGGCATTTTAAATTTTCACCAAGTTAAAAAGTAAAGGGAGAAATAAAAGAAGTAAAGGGAGATTTAGAAAGTGCAAGAAACTTGCTTGAAATCGTGCTAAATGCATCTTCTTTGGAGAAGCAAAGTTCATCTGGGTGAAGAGTACTGTGAGAATTCAGACTTCCCTCTGTTCGATCCAGTCTCTTTCCCTTCCTGCCCTCCAGGTCTCAGGAGGACCATTTAGAAGTAGGCAGTAACCAGTCCAGGGAAAGTGGCAGGGTGGGGTAGGGGTGTAAATGGAAGAAATGAGGTAGGATATCTAAAAATGGAATGGAAGCATGTGTTAGCTTTCTGTTTAAAAAATAAGAGGCTTGAGAAAATAACTCATAAAGAGAAAAAATTATTTTGCCTCAGAGTTTTAGAGATTTAAGTTTGTGGTTAGTTAGTTCTGGTGATTTAGTTTCTGTGGTGAGGCAGGAGATAGCAGTGGCAGGATGTGTGGATAGGACATTTAATGCTGAGTAAAACTCATCACTTTGTGTCCATTGAGAAGAAAAGAGAAATGGATGAAGAAAGGGAGAAAAGAAGGAGAGGAAGTGAGGAGAGACATGGAGGGGGAGGAAGAGGGAGATAAAAGTGAGCTATGAGCTAGTATTACAATATTCTCTTTAAGGGCTGGATCTCAATAACTCAACTTTTTCCAACTTGATACGAGCCTTGAAGGTTCCTCTGCTTCTCCATAACATCACAAGTTAGTGATCAAATGTTTAACATATGTGTCTTTGGGAGTGACATTTAAGATCTAAACCATAACAAACAAACAAACAAACAAACAAACAAACAAACAAACACTGTTGCCAGTGACCCTTCTGTCTTCCTCCCAGTCACCAGGGCACAATCCAGGTTTGGTCCAGATCTTTCCCTAGGTCCTCTGTACCTTCTTTTCAGTGTAAGTTCTGACCTTTAAAAGAAATTCCATTTCTCTGAGCTGGGCTGCACCTTGATTCTAATTATCCTTCCACATAACTTATCTGGGGCACCGTGGGCCACAATCATGATTTAATTTCTCTGGGGAAATCTTTCTGATACACCCCCTTAAAGAAAAGCTGACTCAGTTGGAAATCACCTTCTTTGTGGGCGTCGTGCTAGATCAGATAGCCAGGAGGCAGGGTCAGTACTTTGAAACTCATATACTTTTTCAGAAGTCATACTAGGAGACTTGTTATTGATACTACCTAGCCAACACAATATTATTTTTATAACTGTTGCCTTTGTTTGCTTGTGTTTCCTCTATAACAGTGTCTGGCCCTAGCTTACACTGTTAGTTCAGTGTAATATCCAAGGACAGCTATCAAAATCAGAGCCAATATATATACAGGGCTTAGCACTGTTTTATGATGGGTGAGTAGACATTGAGTACATGGGCATTATTGAGGATCACTATGATCCTACTGAGTACAATTAGTGTATAATTACATAAGACTGACGGACCCCCCCCAATCCCCCCCACTTTCATCTGAACTCCTCTTTGGCCATCCATTGTTACAGCAATGGTTTCCAACTTGTTATTTTAAGAGTGGTGCATGCTTTTTACCACCAAACCACTTTGTATATTTCAGGTAGAGAAATGGTTTACTTAAGAAAATCCCCGTTGTTGCCAGGAGAAGAAAATTTCCCCCAATATTATTGGTCTCTTGATAAACTACTGTGCTTTTGCTATCTTTCCTAGTCTGTTTTCTGTAGATATAGCAGAATGCATGAATGAGTCTGCATATTTTATAAGGGGGGGTTATTTAAGCCACAGTTTTGGAAGCTGGTAATTATAAATCAGCATTCTGTGTCTCTATCAGTTCTGTTCTGGCATGGGCTTCATGGTGTATGTCATCACCATTAAGGGAGTACTTGTGAGAAATCAAGTGAGGCCAGCGTGCTTTTCATAACAAATCACATCCATGGGAATTAAATCTTTCTGTGGGTGGCACAATGAATGACTTAATTATCTTGCACCATGCCCCATCTCATAAGATTCTACTGCCTCAGCAACCTTCAGCACACAGGCTTTTAAGGGACACACTTACACTGTAGCCATAGCAACATGAGAAGAGAAAATGGCATTGTGCTATGTGATACCATTAGGTATATTTCTTAAACTGTACTGGAATAATTTATCAAAAGTCAGCTGCTATGGAGATTCAGTCCCTGTTCAAATTACTGAGAATTTGTTTAAAATTCCAGATGGTATGCATGCTTGTTCTGACAGGAATTGACTTTGAGATGGTCACAGGGTGATAAGTTGGATGGATGAGAAGGGAGAGTGAAGAATTCCATTTGGCTCCTAACAATCAACCAACATTTATATGTACAGCAAAGCAAACTGCTGACAAGCTAGAACTCAGTTGTCATCAGTAGAAACTGTGATACCAATCTGAAATCTTAAGGAAAATATCGATCATAATTTCATACTCAAAGGTTTTACCACGTAGTTTCCTCTATAGCTATTTTGTTTCACAAGTCTTTAAAGACTTAACTCTTCCTGTGCTTTTTCAAATAATGACAAAGCTGACCTGATCTCAGCTCCTTCAAGGTTCTGGTCATTTGGGGCTGGGGCTGATGGGGACTATGGCTTGGAGTTGAAGACACGTATATTAGAAGTCTCTTATGTAAATACTTGTTCGCCTGGGAGGTTCTTGAGATGCAGAAGCAAGATATTTGTCCACACTGCAAAAGGGTAAATAAGTAAGTCCTCAGTTGGGGTGTGTTTACATTATGAACTGAGATAATAACTAAGCACTAGTCTTGTGAGTCCTGCTGGTAAAGTACCCATTCTCAAGGGCTGATAAGAAATTGCATCCTCATTCTGGAATCTAATTTGTGAAATTCCTAATCTCGCCACCTTTTTGCTTTAATGGCTGGGGTGTCAGACTGCCCCTTCTCTGAGTACATCTTTCTCTTTATCTAAGATATAAGAGCTGTTTTAACCCCATAAATAAAGGCAGCTCTTTAAGCCTATGGGTTCTACAGTTATACATCTGTGTGTACATACAGCATTAGCCAAAAATTAGTATGAAACTGTTGTGCCCACACTGAACAAGTACTGATCTTATTTTCTTGTCTGTAGAAGACAAAATGTGGCCACACAGGTTAGAATGGGGCCGTTTTTTTTTTGTTTTTTTTTGTTTTTTTTTTTTTTTTTTTTTTTTTTTACTTTTTGTAACAATCTACTCCTAAGGGAAACTAACATGAGAACTATATTAATTCTCACAGTGGTATAGCAACTGTTTTATAGATTGACTATCACAACTAACCTAAGGATAAGTTAAAGCACGGGGAAGATTTTAATAGGTGAGATGAGAATAATGTATTTTTTATACAAAATAAACTTAGAGGTCTATGAGTAGACACTACGGTCCTATGACTAATACCTTATGGAAACTAAGGGATGAACGCACTTCAGAAAACAGTGATAACTGGGTCTACAAAGTTCATACCCCAGAGGTAACCTTTCCTTTTTGTGAAAGAAAGAGAAAACAAAGCAGTAACCTCACATATAACATTCATGATAAATTTCTTATATAATGTTTCTGGTATAATTCTTAATCATTAATAAATGGCTGAATTTTGTCAAATACTTATTCTTGAATCTATCAAAATAATGACATGTTTAAATTTTTTTATCCTGAGAGTTATAAAAAAAAGGCATAGCCAACTTATTGTCTTTAATCATCCCTAGTTATAGTTTATTTCTATGATCAAAATACTTAATTGAATAGCTTAAAGGAAAAAATATATTTATTTTAGCTTATGGTTTCTGAGGAGTCACACAGTGGTTTCCAGTCTCTGTTTCCGGGCCATTGTGAGGCAGAACATCCTGATGACAGCTGGTGACAGAGGACCTTCTTTATTTCACCTTGTCTGGGAAGCGGTGAGTGGGACAGTAAGGAGTCAGGGATAACTGACTGCTACATTTCATTCAGCTCCTGAGTTTCCAGAGGCTTCCAAGATAGAGCCATCACTGTGTGATCATGTGTTCGACACGGGAATCTGTGAGAAGTAGTTCATATTCAAACCATGACACTTACTCCTAACCCCTAAAGATTCAGGGCCATCCCATAATGCATAATGTATTTAGTCCATCTTCAGAGACTCTCAGTTCTTACTAGTATGAATATTCTTTCAAAAATTCTGATTTCAAAGTCTTTTCTGAGGCTCGAAGTCACTCTCAGCTGTGACTGTGTACATACTGCACAGAATAGGCATTCTCATTCTGAAAGAGAAATAACAGGAAAACGAGGCGTGTTGGGGCCGAAGAGAGACAAAACAAAGCAAGGTTTTAAATCCTGTAGTTCCATATCTAGCATCTAGTGTATCTGGTATGATGTGAGCACTAGAAATAGAAAGACGGATACTTGACCTCACTCACACGAGCAAAGTAAAACACCCAAACATATAAAAATAGAGAGTAGAACAGTGTTTGCAACGACTAGGAAGAGGAGGAAGTGAGGCGATAACTAAGCAACTTTTTAGCTGAGCAAGATGACTGAGTTTTGTAGATCTAATATACAAGACGGGCACAGTTCACTAAATGTAAACTTCAATGTGCCTCCTGGGTCATTTTCATGAGTACCTACCTCAAAAGTTCATATGCAAGGTAACACAGATGCAAATGAGCTTGATTGTGGCAACTCAGGTTTTATAAGTCCAAATACTAACTTGCATATCTTAAATAGACCCTTCTATTTTACTCATTTTCTTCAGTAAAGCTGAAAGAAAAATCAAATTGTTTTTGTGCAATGTTAAGTGAGGGGATTTCCTTCCTTCAGGAATCAAGCTGCTAGGTTGTCTTTCATAAAGCTTTCTGTTTCTGGTGCTGACTTGCCTTGGCTTGGCTCCGGTTTACTAATTTGAATTATGCACGATGAATGAGCTGGCTGCTAATTTAGCTCTGCCTTTCTTTCTCGTCACACAGTAACGTTAGCCTCTTCAGTATTATTTCTGAGAACACAGAGGGAGCGAGGACATACCGACATTTTGCATTGATTAAATCACATTTGGGTAAGTATTCTAATACTTTTCTTATGGTATGTTGGTGGCTAGCAATAGAGTCTAGTCTGTAAATAGTTTTTTAATCCTAATTTTCCTACTATATTGGCTCCTACTGTGTATTGTCCAACAAGAGAAGTTTGCTAATGGCCAGGTTGGGGAAAGCTTGTGAGGATCAGTGCTTTGTATTTCACAGTTGGTTCAGAGGCAAATGGATACTGACAAAGGTAGTTTCAGAGCATGTGTTGCCTTCTCTTTTTTAGGTTGTTACAGCACTAATGAAAGCAGAGATGTTTGTTCCTCTACAAGACAATGATTTGTCCTTATTTTCCTACATGGCCAAACTGTTTAAACCAGACTCCCTCAGGTTCAGCTACCTTGTCAGAAACCTCAGATGCTGGAATGACAGGGCTGGACTAATCTGATGATTACAGAAAGGACACGTTTAAACCCTACTTGTAGACACATATCTGTGTTATAAGTGAGAGCATGCTTCATAGAACAGCAAGCTTTTTGATCAGCTCTGATAGTTTTAACTACAGATTTTAATCGAGTTTTCCTAGAGGAGAACAAGGAGAGCATTCCTGTAATACCGCCTCAACAAGACATGTTCTTATGTTTTGATTATCTAACTCAGTGAGGATGAACTGCTCTTTTCTGCATGGAAGAAGTTATCCAATATAATAATAGTGGGAAATGTGTGGATGCTTAGTCCTTACTCATGGCAGCTGTGCAATCAGTGGCTTCAGTAGGAAGAGAAGAAGGAGGTAGAAAAATCCAGTTTTTTGATATCATAAACTTTTATTTCTTCATCATGGCTGACTCACTGAACAAACACCACAGTTGTTCAAATAAAGTTCAACTGACATCCATAGATGAAGCACCTAGTTCACTTCATTGTTGAAGCTTCTTTCCAAGGAGCAAACCATGGCCAACCATGCTACTAATACATGCCCATGATCAGACATTTTGTCCACATTGATAGCTACAGTCACACATTTCCTGGTGCCCAGGACATCTTGGGATTGGGAATCAGACCATCTGACTATCAGGGGCAAGTCTGGGGCTGCTCTGTCCCTGTAGGGCTTGCATCATGGCATAGTATCTTGGCCACCCCAGAGAAGTCTGTGAAAGCATTAGGTGAACTTGGGTCTGATTTGCCTAAGTCATGGAGAAGTTCCTCTTTTAAATGCCCACAAGCTCTTGCAGAATCACTGCCACCTGCATATTGCCTATCAAAGTGTTTCTGCTACGAAGGGCTATAATAAAAAGATACAACACCAAGCAAAAATATTTACTGTACAGATTAACATATGCATCAGTATGTTCTGTAAATTTATCCAAATATCAGAGTGTTGTGGGGTATGCACCTGAGAAGGCGGCTCAGACATGGGTGTAAGTAATAGAAAGTCTTTATTAGCCAGCCTGTGACTACACTGGGTGTTCGCAACCCCAGTGTAGCACTGAACCTTTCTCAGTGTGAGCTCTTTTTCAACACAAAGGTCATGTTCCAGGTTGACATAGTTCAGTCAGCAATAACAGTTAACTAGAAACAGAACTACAAAAGCCAAAGAGCAAGGTTAGTAAATCATGAGGCTTTCATAGAATTATGAATTTGTTGAATTAGGCCTTTGTTTTAGCTTTGACAGATGGGGCAGTCTTCATGTTGAGTTTTAGAGCCTGAATGGTACTTCCATCATGAAGTCAGTTAGGCTAAGGGATGGGCCCCTGTTACAACAATATATACCATAAATATGCATTTTAAATTATTTAACCATCTCTAATATTAGATGTTTGTCTGAGCCAAAGAGTTCAAGGACAACAGAGAATGACCATGCCTCAGGAAAATAAACAAATGAATATTAAATCTATGAGAAAATAGATGATTATGGATAATCACTATTCTGAGTTTTCCACAAAATTATATGTGCGCTGTTGACTCTCTAAAAAAATTGTTTAGATTTTAGGATTAAGTTTAATTTATAGGTAAAAATTAACAGCAAACTTACAAACAATACTGTGTCAATCCACAACTTTGTTACAGCTTTGTACTCCTGTAGGCATTTAACTTCTCTAAATGCTGTTTCACAGTTTTCATTTTGTAAATCCTACCCTCATTTTAAAAGACTTTTTTCTATATATTTAATTTTGATGTTATATTTATAAATAATGTTTTGATCTAATGTTTAACACTTATATTTTAAAATTTAATGCTTTAATTACAGTACCCAACACTAAATTGATTGATTGATTGATTGATTGATTGATTTGTCTGTGTGTGTGAGTGTGTGTGTATGAGTGTGGTCAGGTATCCACCCCAGTAACTTTCCACTTTACTTTGGGGACAGGGTTTCTCACTGAAGCTCAGGTTCACGTGTTTGGCTAGACTGGCTGACCAGCAAGCCTTTGGGATCCTTCTCTTTCCACTCTGACACCTAACCCTGGGCTAACAGGTTTGCCTCCCCACACTTCACCTTTCATTTGCATTGGGGGCAGGTGCACAGATCACTCTGCTGTGAAGGCTCCTCTCCTAGATTATCCCAGCCACATATGACGGTTAACTTTTTTGTTCTCGTTTTTGTGTATGATTGTTTTCTCCCCCTCCCACAGATTTGTCAGAAGTGAAAACAGCCACTAGACTTCCCTCATCAAAAAGTCTTCAGTTTCCAGAATCCGCTTCATCAGGTTTTTGTGTGTGTTTTAGTACTTTCATGGTATTGCCAGTCCACACTTCTCTGATTTGCCACATTCTCACTTCAAGTGCAGGAGCAACTGTCTCTCAAAAGTTGAACTTTGAAATAACTTTGAAACATTCATCATTGCTTCAAGTATCAATGCAAAGCCACCTCCTCTCAGAAGATAAGAGATAATTTATTTTGTAGCCAAACATAAATGGCTACGGCCCAGGAATCCTGGGCAACATAGAATGACCATTCCTCAGAAAAACAGTAAATAAATATTAAATCTGTGAGCAAACAGATATTTATGGATAATCACTATCCCGAGTTTCCCAAAAAATTATATATGCAGTATGTGAACTTCAACACAAATTTAGGTGGAACTTCTGGCAACAGTTTCGTGAGGTAACAGGACACAGGAAACCATAAATCAAGGCACTAAAACTTCTACAGCCCTCAATGCTATGTGATGAAGCTTTTGGGTTGGTGGAAGCTAGGGGTTTGTTTAAATATTCTTAAATTTTATTTTTTTATCTCTATGTGGATATAACATATAACAGTTCAGGTGCCTGCCGAGGTGAAGCCATTTTAGTCTCCACTATCAAAGACTCAGAACATAGTCCACAACATTGCCCTGTGTTATGACACCTTGTGGAGATTTCTTCATCGTAACCACTTTAAGTGGCCCAGATCATATGGCAAAGGACAATATCATTTCATAGTTTATTTTCAGGGACAGTCAGGTCAACCTAAAACTCATGCTTGGTTGAACATTATTGGTGAACCCTGGTGTTAAAAGATGGGTTTGAACAGACAATCCTACATACGGGTGGGGTGCCGCCTTCGTGTTTCTCTTGAAATGAGGTGTACATGGCAGAGTGGAAAAATAAGCTGCTGGATGCACCCACTCTCCAGAGTTCATACAGAAAGTCCTTCTGACTGTGACATGTCTACAGCACAGCTGGTAGTGATCGTCATAATAATGGGGACCCAGCTGGTTGACGCTCAGGTCCCCAATGTACTCACATGATGTTCTTTCTACACTGGCTGCCTCCTCCACTTATCTGCTCTCTACCTTCTTTGGAGAAGGACGAGGGGAACTTCCGAGCACTTTTTTGAGGTGGGTCATCGTGGTTGTTGCTCGTTTGCTTGGCTGTACACATTACACAGTATGCTACTCTTTATTACTGACTTCAGGCTCGTTTTATTCTGTCAAGATTTTTTTTGTTTGTTTGTTTTTGCGTCCCTTTCCTTTCATTGGTATTTTTAAGTATTTAAGCAAAGAAACATACATTGCAGATCCTTTTTACTTGAGACAGTATATTTCTATTAACTTTCATTAGCTGAAAACTAGTAAAGAGAAATAAAAGTGTACTGAGGAGCACTATGACAAATACACTCCACTCGTCATTCTGAGCACCTGATAACAATGAAGGAGTATGGCTAAAGTAAGAGTAAGATAATTACTATATTTTAAAGGAAGAGCAGAGGTCAAGACTGTCCTTAGTAACAAAGATAATTTTAAGAAATCATGACTGTAATTCCTTACATATAATTTCATTGGTTCTAAATACATGGATGTGCGTGCTTGAGAATCAAGAGATTATATGATCCAGAGGAAGTGAAACCAATCTGTTGAAGAGACACCTGCATTTCATCTTCATACATCACTATTCACAAGTTGAAAGAAATGGGAACCACACAATACATCCACTGACACTTGATAAATGAAAGAATATGGCATACAAATATGTGTACTCACAATGCTGAAGGAGAGTTTAGCCTTTCAAAAGAAGAAAATCCTCTCATTTGTGACGATACCCATGGACCTTGGTGACATTGTGTTCAGTGAAATATCTCAACTCAGAACAACAATGTATAAAATAATGTATAAAAGTTGAACTCATATAGGCAGAGTGTAGAAGAGTGTTTGCTAGGTGCCAAGGGGTGTGGACTGGGCAATACAAGGCAAAGTACAGGAACAAAGTTTCAGTGAGACAGGATAAGTAAGCACTGCATAGCATGGGGTGATTATACTTAATAATAGTGTATAGAGTACTTGGCAATCTCTAAAGCAGTAGATTTTTAAATATTCTTATCACCCCCACAAAGGTAGCTATTTTAGCCGATCCATATCTTAATAATTTGGCTATAGAAATCATTTCACAATATCAGAATGTATAATAATTATTATCGATTGAACATATTTGAGCAAATGTCCTTGTTGTATGATTGAGCATCTTTCAGATATATGCCCAGGAGTGGTATAGCTGGATCTTGAGGTAGCACTATTCCTAACTTTCTGAGAAAGCACCAGATTGATTTCCAAAGTGGTTGTACAAGGTTACATTCCCACCAGCAATGGAGGAGGCTTCCCTTTTCTCCACAACCTCTCCAACATGTGTCATCCCTTCAGTTTTTGATCTGATGGGTGTGAGATGGAATCTCAGGGTAGTTTTGATTTGCATTTCTCTGATGACTGAGGATGTTGGGCATTTCTTTAAGTTTTTTTCTGCTATTCAATGTTCCTCTGTTGAGAATTCTCTGCTCAGCTCTGTTCCCCATTTTTAATTGGAATATTTGGCTTGTTTGTGTCTGATTTCTTGAGTTCACATTCACATTATTGATTTACATGGGTCATATTTATGTATGCTATGAATTGGTGGCTCTGTGATCTTCTGAAAGTATTATTTAGGTTGACTTTGTTCTGAAGCAATTTTAACAGTCATTAAGACTTCTCCTTGCAAGGGGAATTTTCTTAAAAGGTAGGATTTCAGAATGGTCTCTGGTTACTTTTCTCTGTACTATTATGGTTATTTTTCCCCTCTTGCTTTTTTTATTTTTATTTTTTAAAAAACTATTTATTTTTTATTCATTACAATTAATTCACTTTGTATCCCATGAGCTATAGCTCCCTCTCTTATCCCCTTCCCAATCCATCCTCACTCTCTCTTCTCCTCCCATGCCCCTCTCCCAGTCCACTGATAGAGGAGGTCTTCCTCCCTTTCCATCTGACCTTAGCCTATCAGGTCTCATCAGGACTGGCTGTATTGTCTTTCTCTGTGGCCTGGCAAGGCTGCACCTTCCAGGAGGAGGTGATCAGAAAGCCTGACACTGAGTTCATGCCAGAGAAAGCCTCTGCTCCTCTTATTAGGGAACCCTCTTGGAGACTGAGTTTTTGGGCTACACCTGAGCTGGGGTTTTAGGTCCTCTCCATGCATTGTCCTTGGTTTGGGTATCAGTCTTTGCAAGGCTCAGTATTTTTTGGCTCTGTTGATCTCCTTTTGGAGCTCCTGTACCCTCCAAGTCTTTCTATCTCCTTATTTCATAAGATTACCTGCATTCTGCCCAAAGTTTGGCTATGCGTCTCAGCCTCTGCTCTGATACCTCCATCAGCAGAGTCTTTCAGAGGCTGTCTGTGGTAGGCTCCTGTCCTGTTCCCTGTCTTCTCCTCCTTCCAATATCTATCCCATTTGTCCTTCTGAATGAGGATTGAGCATCTGCCCTAGAGCCTCCCTTGTTGTTTAGCTTCTTTAGGAATATAAATTTTAGTATGTTTATCCTATATTATATGGCTAATATCTACTTATAAGTGAGTATATACCATGTGTGTCTGTCTGCTTCTGGGATACCCCCTCAAGATGATCTTTTCTAGTTCCCACCATTTGCCTGCAAATTTCATGATTTCCTTGTTTTTAATTGCTGAGTAATATTCCATTGTGTAAATGTACGATTTCTGTATCAATTCCTCCACTGAGGGACATTAGGTTGTTTCTAGCTTCTGGATGGATGTGTTCTTATGCCAACCTCTAGTCATTTGCTTATCTGTAACTTCGCTATTTGTTCCTGGAGTCTTACTTCCTTCAGACTGTCTTCTCTCTCTGGAGTCTGGAGTATTGATCAGGAATATGAGAGAGGTCCACCGGTTCGAGAGTGGATGTTGGTGTTTCAGCTGTAGCTAAGGGAGGAATGTCGCAGGCGCTTGTGTGCAGGTACAGAAGTGTGCGTGGAAGTGTGCCTTTAAAGACAGGGTCCTAGAGCATGTAGATGCCTGGAAGGGTGGAGTTTAAGGTTGGGGTGCTGGTGCTGTTCAAAGGTGCAATGGGCATGTGCAGGTGCCCTGAATGCCTCAGTGGCCCACAGGCCTGTAATACTGTCCTCCAGGTGTTCAGATTGCACCATCTTGGCTCCAGGAATTGTTTGCTTGGACCCCACTGGAAGACTCACAGAATAGGGCTTCAGTGTTCAAAACGCTGTCCTAAGGATCTCTATGTTTCCCACAGGGGGGATGTGGGTAGGATGTGTGATGTCTGGCTGCTAGATTAGAGGAACCCTGGATCTGGGGCTCTGCACGCACTCACTTAAAGGTACACTCCTTTGCTTTCAGGTTTAATTGGAAAGGACAGGTATCCCCCCTATTCTTTTTTCTCAGATTTGGGCCTTCAGGGGCAATGAAAGTGTAGAAGATCTCCATCAACTTAGCGGTGTCCACTGTTTGGTCACCGGGCAGAGAGGCCTGTACTTGGGCAGCCGCCTCTGCCGTCTCAGTCACTGAGCATGGAGGATCCTGTTTGGGGCAACTACTGCTGCCTCCTCCAAGCAGGGAGGCCTGTGCTTGGGGCAAGGGGAAGTGCAGGGGCTTTGAATATTCACTACTCTCAGACCCTGGAGACATCCAAGAGTGACCTGATCCAAACTGTCCCAGTTCACAGATTGTCCCCTCTCACCCAGGAAGCCTCAATATTGATGTTCTGGCTTCAGCTGCCCCTCCATTCACCAATTTCAGAGTCTCAGAGCCTCTGGACCTCAGATACGGTACACGCTGGTTGCCACCATCTTGGACTCCCCCCTTGTCATGGTTCTTACTGCCCCAATTTTGATGTCGTGTTTACAATTTAATTTTTCAGGTGTGATGCAGCCTTCAGTTTCCTGTTTATCTGGATTCTTCATGGCCTTTCTTCTCTTACAGACTGCAGTACACACCCAAGGTAGAGAAACCCTCTCGCTTTGATTGATTAAATTTGTTCTTTGACCATTCATAAATGCTTCCAAGGCATTCTGATGACTTTCCTCCAACAGTGTCTTATTCCCCTTTCATCCTTGTCATCCCCTGTCTTCTGGTCATGTGCCCTTTGTCTGGTGTGGGACCCTGAAAAAACATTCTCTTTCCGTGTTAATATGCCTGGTGATGTTGCCATTGTTCTAGTCTTATTTATGCAGCCATTTCTAGAAGAAACTATCTCAGCACAATTTTTTTCCACCCCCTCTTCTGCTCTGTTCCCCGAACCATAGAAGCAGAAGCTATATTGTAGATACACCTACGGGGTTGTGCTCCCCACAAACTTTTGATCTCTGTATGTGTCTAGTCATAGTCTCCGTTTGCTGGAGAGAGATTTTGTTGATGAGGTGGTGGCTTTACTTTCCTCTGGGGATATTAAAAAACCATAATATGTTGGCATAATGGTCTTGTGAAATGTATACAATTACCCTTGTTCATTCAAATGCCGATTTTTCTACCCCACTATCTGGCTTCAATCCAGATATTGCATTGTGATGTTTATTCTAAGCATCTCCTGTCTCAAGTTTGTGTAAACATGTCATCATTTGTTCTCTGTTGTTCCCATAAAGCCAACTGGCCGATGCTGAGCAATGCAGAGAATAGGGCAAGATGTTCTAGTCTGGTGAGGGGAAGAGAAAGGAAGAAAGGCAGATTGGATCTGGGAGGAGAAGACATAGAAACATCAGGAGAAATGAACCGGACTTAGGATAAGACTAAAAAGCAAGTGCAATGTGGGAAATCTGAATGGGAGGAACTATACTTATACCATTAAAATAAGAATGAAAGATTTACTATTACATCAAGCCATTATATACAAGCTCAATGCCAGTAATTTTAGTTACTGCATATGAAACTTCACATATGTATAAGTGTGTATATGAAATTTTACTATTGATCTATCAGGTCACATGCACTTCTGCAAAATCCTCTGTGATTTAAATACATTCTATTGACTTGATTGAGCTCTCTAGAGAGTACTGACACCTCCGTCTCTACTTAGAATAGTTACTTTTAATATTTTTTTTGTGGTCTTTACAGGAGTGTAATGCACAGAATTGACTTCTGTAGTGAGGTTTCTAAAGAGCTCACCTGGCTCTGGCCTCTGGACTGCTCACTAGTTGTTTTTTTTTTTCCTCTGTGTTCTTGTAGTCACTTGAAAATGAGATGGTATTGTGGTATTGGATCAACATCATCTTCACTCTTTTGGGCTGACGAGTCTGATCACCAACTATTGCCTTAAATTATTTAAAGGAAATATTAAGTAAAATAATTAAACAAATTAAATTAAAAAATTAGTTCCTTTCCCCAATCAGCAAATGTTACAGAAGCAGATACATTGAACATCTCTCTGCACCTACTTGCTTCCCTGTTTTGATCCTCCAGTCGCTGCCTATTTTGTTGGGTTTTTGATTAATTTTGGGAAGTAGTTTTATAGTTTATCCACTTTTAGAGTTTGTCTTCATCAGGGAAGTTGTTGCAGATTTCACATAATTTTTCATTACTACATCCCTTAGAGTTTTGGCAACAAGAACTCTAAATATGTGTATTAATATATTAATTTTTAAAATCTGTTTAAAAAAAACTTTGTTATTTGTTTACTAGTTTACTAGTTCAGAAAACTTGAGTCAGTGATTATGTTCAAGACCTGGTGATGCAAATACCAAAATAGTGCAGAGGTAGAAATACCTGGTTGAATTTGGTTCTATTTTGGATTTATTGTTTTTCTTTTTTCTTTTAGATTTGAGATACATGTAACACACAGTGGAGTATATTAAGTTTACAACAGAGTGAATTTTTGCTTATAGGTATATTCACAAATTCATTCTTCAGCTTTAGGTACTGAATATTTTCAGCAACTCAAAATGGTGTTTTAACCTTTCCTAGTCAATAGTATGATCTTCTTGCAAAGTGACCATTATTCTAACTTCCATTGCCATAGATTAATCACAAATATTACTGTATTATTCCATTCATAATAATCTCTATAGTGGACAAAATGATTCATAAATATTACTGTATTATTCCATTTTTAACAGTCTGTATAGTGGTCAAAATAATTCACCATTATTCATTTATGATACGAGAGAAGTTTGATATTCTTTTTTTTTTTTTTACTTTGACAACTTCAGATCTTGTTTTTACTGTTTCATTTGTAAGCATTTTAAAGAACAATAACACAAAGGAGAACATTTTGAGGGGATGGAGAAACGGCGCTGTGTTTAAGAGCACTTGCTGCTCTTGTGGAAGACCTGAGCTCAGTTCCACATACTCAATGCTGGAAGGCAGCTCGCTGGTTCAGGCACTTATTCTTGCAGAGGACCTGGTTTTGACTTTGAATATCCACGTGGCAGCTCCCAGCTGTCTGGTTCTCCAATCTCAGGAGGATCCCATGTCCTCTTCTAACCCCTGCAGGCACCAGATACACACATAGTTCATATTCATACATGCAAGCCAGTCACACACATAAAATAAACTAAAAATCCAAAAATAATAAACCTTGTTTAAAAAGGAAGCATTTGTAAGCAATAGGTTATAAAATTTGCCAACTTATTTTACTTCTGTGTTCAGTGTCTTCTAATGTTCTTCCTCACATCTCCAGCCATACCAGCTTGAACGAATCTAATCTTCTTCTTCCCTTTGTATCCACTTTTTTTTCTTGACAAAGAAAACTTTTAGTGACTACAGTTTCTGTTACATTCTGTATTACTCAAATTTTTTTAACTTGTTTCCATCTTTGCATATTTTATGTAAAATTGGTTTATTTTTCTTCAGTCCTTCTGGATATATTGTTTCCCTTGATTTGAAAAGTACTAATGGTCTAATTATTGTTTTACAACTAACTTGTGCATTTTTCCTGATAACTTGTACGTGTTTCATTTGTTCTGATTTACCTAGTTCTGCTATTTTTCCAAAACAGAAATTGTTCTTATTTATACAGTTTTATAATCTTAAATTTGAGAAATACTAGCAACAATTATTGCCCATAGCAGTGTTTTGAATGAAAATGGTTCCCATTGGATCATAGATTTGAATGCTTAGCTACCAAGGACTGATTAAGAATGACCTCTTTGGAGGTGGGGTGTCCTGGGGGTGGGCTTTGAGGGAAACCTCAAAGCCCAGCAGGCTTAGCTTCTTTCTTTGCCTGCTGTCTGCTAATAGGATGTAAAGCTCTCAGGTACTGCTTCAGTAATATGCCTGTCTACTTTCTACCATGGTGATCATGGACCAACCCTCTAAAACTGTGAGCAAGCCCCCACTTAAATGCTTTCTTTTGTAAGAGTTGCCTTGGTCATGATGTCTCTTCACAGCAATAACACAGTAGAAGTTTTTTCTTTTGCATTTGTTTTCAGTATTAACATTTGTATTTTTTGTATTATTTTTATTACTTTGAGTTTTGGGCCTATTATGATTAATCATGTCATTAATATTCTGAAAATATGTGAACATTTACTAAAAATTTCTGGGTTGTGAACATAGGTGTATATATAACTTTAGTAGATACTGACACTTTTCCATATAAAAAGAGTCCTCTGTTTTCCAATCTGTGGCAATGTCCGTCAGTCCTTGTTCTACTTCTTCAACATTGCAGTGGGAGGTAAAATATTTGCATTTCTCTGATGGCTGATTATATTGAACATCCTTGCATATACTTATTGGTCATTAGGATATCTCTTTAAATTAAATTCATCTTCTACTCTTTTCCAATTTTAGAAAATAAAACTTGATTTACAGCGCCTTTCATCTATTTTGACCACGGTTCCTTTCTCAGATATAGTATGGATATCTTTAGTCTGTGACTTTCTCTTTTTGCCCTTATTGTGATATACAAAAATTACTAAATTTCGTGAAGTCTGATGTATCAGTTTTTCTGAGATTGTATTTTTGTATCTTCCCTGCTTGTGTTTACATTGAAGTATTGTTTTTTCCCTAATTGTGGCTGCCCACATATGAGACACAGGTGGGAGCCCATTGAGAATGGGCACTTCCACAAGATTCTCAGATCTTGAATCCACACTACCAATAATAATGCCATATTTCTCCTCTTCCTAGCTATGGGCTTGAATGTAGAGATTAACATTCAGGTTCCGGATACAGAAGGCGTGCTGGTCGAGTGTGCTTCAGGAAGTTTGATTCCACCTGCTGAGATGATATGGAAAGACAGCAAGGGGAACATAATCTCACACTCATCAACATCTGACATGCAGGACAAAGCTGGATTATTGTATTTGAAGAGCAGTATTCTTCTAAAGAACAGAACACATGGTCCCATTACTTGCTCCATTTACAATGTAACTACTAAGCAGGAGAAAAAGAAAAGTATTGTCCTACCGGGTAAGTTTTTGCTAATAATTTGCTAATATTTTTTTCTTTCTTAAAATTTAATCATTTTATATCCTGATTGTATCCCTTCCCTCATCTCCTCCCAGTCCCATTCTCCCTCCCTCCCTCCCTCCCCCATGCCTTTCCTGTAGTTCACTGGGGGGGGGGTGTCCCTCTCCCCTGCCATCTAACCCTAGCTTATCAAGTCTCATCAGTACTTCCTGGATCCACTTCCTCTCTTGCCTGCAAAGCCACACCATAAGGGGGAAGTGATCAAAGAGCAGATAACAGAGTTCAGGTCAAAGACTGCCCCTGCTCCCCTTACTTAGGAACTCATAGGGAGACTGAGCTGACTATGAGCTACATCTGTGCAGGGAGTCTAGGTCCTCTCAATGAGTGATCCCTGGTTAATGCGTCAGTCTCTGCAGGACCCCTGAGCCCAGATATTTTGGCTTTGTTGGTCTCCTTGTAGAGGTCCTGTCCCCTCCAGGTCCTTCTATCCTCTTTTTCCATCAGACTCCCTGGGCTTTACCCCAAAGTTTGGCTATGAGTCTCAGCATCTGCTTCCATCCCTTGTTGGGTGATGCCTTTCAGAGGACATCTTTGGTTGGTTTCCATCCTGTTTCCTCTCTTCAGCTCTTCTGGTGTCTATCCTGTTTGCCATTCTGAATGAGACTTCATCATCTTCCCTAGGATTTTCCTTGTTGTTTAGCTTCTTTAGATCCATAGATTTTAGTATGCTTATCCTATATTATATACCTAATATCCACTTCTAAGTGAGTATATACCATGCTTGTCTTTCTGGTTCTGAGGTAGCTCACTTGGGATGATATTTTCTAGTTCCATCCATTTGCTTGCCATTTTCACGATTTCTTTGTTTTTAATAGCTGAGTAGTAGTCCATTATGTAAATGTGTCACAATTTCTGTATCTATTCTTCAGTTGAGGACCATCTGGCTATTATGAACAAAACAGCTGTGAACACAGTTGAGCAAATGCCATTGTTGAGTGGTGGAGCATCTTTTGGGTAGATGGCCAGTATTGGTATGGCTGGGTCTTGAGGTAGCAGTATTCCCAGTTTTGTGAGAAAGTGCTGGATTTATTTCCAAAGTGGTTGTACAAATTTTCACTCCCACCAGCAATGGAGGTGGTTCCCCCTTTCTCCTCTCCAGTATGTGTTGTCACTTGAATTTTTGATCTTAGCCATGATGATAGGTGTAAGATGGAATCTCAGAGTCATTTTGATTTGCCTTTCCCTGATGACTAAGGACATTTAGCAGTTCTATAAGTGTTTCAATATTAGTCTGTTGAGAATTCTCTGTTTAGCTCTGTACCCGTTTTGTAATAGAATTATTTGGTTTGTTGGTGTTTAATTTCTTGAGTTCTTTATATACTCTGGCTATTAGCCTGCTGTCAGATGTAGGGTTGGTGATGATCTTTTCCCAGTCTGTAGGCTCTTGTTTTGTTCTGTTGTTAGGAGTTCTACATGGAGACCAAGCTGCACAAATGTTACCTATATACAAGGAGGTCAGTGCCATGCATGCTCCTGGCTGGTGGTTCAGTCTCTGTTGGCTCATATGGGACCAGGACCAGGACCAGGTTAGTTGATTCTGTAATTTTGTGTGTGTGTGTGTGTGTGTGTGTGTGTGTGTGTGTACTTGATCCGTCTGGCTCCTACGGTCCTTCCTCTGACTCCACAGGATTCCTCAAGCTCTGTCTAATGCATTTGCTTCCACCAGTTGCAGAGTGAAGCATCTCTGATGATGATTGTGCTAGGCTCCTGTCTGCAAGTGTAGCAGAATATAGTTATGAGTGTCAGGGGTGGGATGGTGAGTCATTGCTTGGTCATTTCCTCAACTTCTGCTTCATTTTTACCTCTGAAAATCTTGTAGGCAGGGCAAAGGGCAGGTTGAAGGTTTTTGTGGTCAGGGTGGTGTCCCAATCCCTCCATTGAAAGTCTTGCATAATTACAGGAAATGGCAGATTCAGGCTCCACATACCCCATTTCTAGAAGTCTTAGCTAGGGTCACCCTCAAAGATTCCTGGGAATTTTCATCTCCATAAGTTTTTAGCTTGTCCCAGAGATGCCCACCCAAATTCCAACTGTGTCTTCCAGTGCTCTCTCACACTGTCTTTGCCCCACCTGATCCCTGCTGTTCCCGTGGACACCCCAAGCCCCGTCAAGTCTTCGTCAATTCACCCAGGATGTCTACTCTATTCCCCTTTCTCAGTGAGATCCATGTGTCTCCCTTGAGCCTTCCTTGCTACCTAGCATCTTTGGATCTGTGGATTGTAGCCTGATCATCCTTTAGTGTGTGGCTAACATCCACTTAGAAGTGAGTAGATTCCATGTTTGTCTTTCTGGGTCTGCATTGCCTTACTCAGGATGATCTTTTCCAGTTTCACCCATTTGTGTGCAAATTTGTCATTGTTTTTTACAGCCAGTAGTACTTCATTGTGCAAATGTACCACATTTTCATTATCTATTCTTTGGTTGAGGGACATCTAGGTTGTTTTCCATGTCTGGCAATTATGAATAATACTCATCAAATATGAACATATTTTAGCCAGTGTCCTTGTGGAAGGATGGAGGGTCCTTTGGGTATATGCCCAGTAGTCGTATAGCTGGGTCTTGAGGTCTTGGGATCTATTCTCAATTTTCTGAGAAATCACTGAACTTATTTCCAAAGTAGCTGTACAAGTTTATACTCTCACCATCAATGGAGGAATGTTTTTCTTGCACTACATCCTTGCCAGGCTGATCTGTCACTTGAGTTTGATTTCAACCATTCTGATGGGTGTAAGATTGAGTCTCAGAGTCATTTTGTTACAGTGATGAAAGTGTCTAATATAACTGTAAGTAAAGAAGCATGATTATAAAACTCAATTATTCATGGAAGAGTGCTGTTGAAGAAATAAAATGTGTACCTAAGGGCCTCACTCTACTCTGTACTTTGTAGTATAGATGTAGAGGAGGGCTCTTAGTTAATGAAACTGGACTCAGAGGAAGAAACAATATTTGGAAGTTATTAGTCCCAGAATAGTACAGACTTGAATGAAGGAATAGCTATGATATTTTACTTTATTAGAAGGGCTGGGAAGATGGCTAATCAGGTAGAAAGCCTTCCTACATTAGTCCAATTTTTGGGACCCATATGGTGGAAAGAGAAAACCTGATACTAAAATTGAAAGTTAAAGTCTGTGCTAAAGAACTACTTCAAATAGCTAAGTTAATAGAGAAAATTAGCAAAGGGAGATTTACTTCACATGACTACTATGGGAGAAGGACAAAAAGATCTAGTCACTCTGCCAAGTCCGTGTTCAGGAGACTGAAGTGAAATTAAAGTTCAAATATGTAGCCAAGGATATATACATCTAAAAAGTCTTGGTCAAGGTGTTTGACTACCACAAGTGAACCATCATTGTCTGGGCTTCAGTTTCACCCTACAAAGTAGTCTGACAAGTTGCTAGATCTATGTGCAATATCTGTTTTGGGGAGATAAGTTTCCCCTTAGACTGGAAACTTTCTTTTCTGAGTAAGATTCCTGGGGAAATCTCCATTCTTTGCAGGCACATTGTTTCAATACTCTGACAGTCAGATTAAAGGACACAAATGTCTCTAGAATATCAAGCTATTTAATAGAAAAAAATGATTGACTGCCTTACCTCCTTTTCACAGCTGCCTTAGTGGCCATCTTCAGGCACTGTGGCAAGAGGCCCTAGATTCCCTGAGCCTTTAATCTTCAGGCACCTAGATAATCTCAGTTTCAAATAATAACCAACTATCAAGATTGTCAGAAAAAGGCAGTTAGGTGTGGAGCAAGCACACAATGTACCATTCAAAAGCATGTCCCCAGTTGCCTACTTTATCCAACTGCCCCCTCTTCCTAACATTTTTTTCCATATTCCAGAACTGCCATCAAATTATGAGTCTATCAGTAGATTAAATCCACTGACATGTCAGAACTTTTATTGTTCAGACGCTTCTCAGTGATTGGATCTGCCAACTGGTTACTTAGCCTGTAATGTGAATCTTTTCTTTGGAAATGTATATCAAATTAATAAGACCAGATTCTTCTGTTCGTTCTTTCAGATGTCCTGTTCAAACCAGAGTATATGTCCTTGATGTCAAACAAACTTCCATGGCCTATGATATATTTGATGATTATGCTCCTTCTTAATTTTCTCAGAGGAATACTTGTTTTTATTTGTCCCAGAGAAAATTCTGTTTCTCATTTCATAGAAAAGAATATTAAATTCAAGAAAGGTAAGGAATTCTGAAATCATTTCTTCTTGAAACCCAATATTCATATGTGATGCATACAAAATTGTATAACCCTGAACTTTAGTGCACCTTAATACTCTTTGTCAAAGGAGGTCTCAAAATCTTCAGAGATCCTCAGGCTAAGCCACCACCCTCCCTTCTTTGGGGTTCTTCAGGGCAAGGGTACAGCTATAATCACTATTGCCCCCAAGATCTAAGAATTCCTCCAGAGACATCATTACTGGGTGAATGAACGTCACTGTAATTGCTGACGTCCTGGTTTCCAAGGCAGATTCTTCCTCTTTCAGTTAGCTCAGAGTTTCACAGAAACCCTACCGTGAGGAAACCACAACCCTTAGGCCAGGCTATAGTGAACTGGGTCCCACAGCGTCCAAGTCATATTTTCAGTCTGATTACACACTGCAAAGTCATGAGGAAACTGAGAAGATATTTATTATTTGATTGTTTTTAAGCCTGTTCTGTTTTCAGCCTAAATGACCACAAATCTTAGCTTGTTCAAATTCTAAGTTTATTTCTTCACTAAAAATTCCTAACCCTGACTCCAATCTTAACCCTAAAAGTCTTGCACATGAGGCTTTATCCCTGATTAATAGATATAGTACCGCTATTTTTAATGTACTGCCCATATTCAGCATTTCTTTTGCTGTTCCAATGCATTCCCCAAAGCCCTAGAATCCTAAATATTCTTGCTGCCTCTTTTTCAGATTGGAAGAAGAAAATGAGACTTGGCTATGAGCTTACCTGTGAGTTTCTACTGTTAGTTTTGTATATTGCCTTCCTCCCTCTCTACTTAAAGTTCAGGAGCAGAGGTGAGTGGGACTGGAATGGGATCTGGCATTTTGCCTCTCCTCTGCCCAGTGCCTTCTCATCTATTTATATAAAGCTGAATAGCCTTTGTCACAACAGTAGCAGTCGTGGTTTCAGTGACATCTCAGTGATGTCACGTCTCAAGTGCTGTCCTTGGAATTATATATTTTCTAAAGTTTTAGGCTTCTATCATGACTGCTTATATCTTCATACTCATAGTTATAGTTTTGTGTACAACAATGAAAAGCTTTATTTCTCCAGGTCTGGCCTTCATTTAATCCCTCATGTACAAACATTTTTATTTATTTATTTATTTATTTATTTTGACAAAGCCCAATGTAGATGTTACTTATCACTTACACTAAGCCAACAATTTATAAACATTAAAAATACTTTTGGTTTAGTGACCCCTTCTGATAATTAATGATAAAAAGTACCTTTTTTTTTTTTCCTATTTGAGTTCACTTTTATTTTTCAAGACTTCTGAAAGGTGATGTTTGGTTTTCTTGGGTATGTATTTACAGACTATTTGAAAGTACTGTATATTATAACATACACTGTGTATAGTATAATACCTGAGAATTTAGAAATACCTTTCATTTCATTGTGGATGACAGGAAGTATTTTATAGAAACAGTGACTGTCAAAGTAAAGCAAACGATCTAGCTATGATTTGTGAGGAATTTATACTCGTCTATAAAATTATATCAGAAATTAGATACAGATGTGCTCCTTTCCAATTATATTTCAGGATAGATACCAATGAAACATATTCTATCTTTTCACTGCAGATCATAAAACAAGCCTCAAATCCTAAATAAATCCACTCAAAGGAAATTTCTCCAAGAGTCAGTGGACAAATAGCAATAGTGTATAAAAGTATGGAAGATATAACTAACTTCTAGCACTATGGAATACTTTAAATACCCCCAACCAGGCTTTCAGATTGCAATACATCTTTCTCTCCATCTAATGCTTATACAGTCATGTGACTCTAAAGTTATTTTTGCCACCAAGAAAGCAAGAATAATATTTTGAGTAATAGAAAAAATAAATATATAAGAATTTTTTATTTCCCATTCTCTCTCCTTTTTCTCTGTTTTTATGTTTCTGTAAGATTCCTGATACCCTGATTTTAAAGTTTGTATCAGGATTAAATAAACTAACTCTAATTCTTAAAACCCTCTTAAGGAAGAGTCTAACATAAAAACCCATATTCATCTGGGTGGGGCAAAGTAATGAATCCTGAAATAGTGTGTACAAATTTCCTTTTGCTAAGTAAAACAGTGCATCTCATGGGATACAATGAAGAACAGAATTTAGGGAGTGGGGAGATGGCACAGTAGTTAAGATCCCTTGCTGCTCTTGCAGTAGATACAGATTCTCATCCAGCATCTACACGGCAGCCCATAACTCACTCTAACTACAGTTTTAGGGATTCTGAAGACCTGCTCTGACCTCTAATACTCATACATATGAAATAAAAATTGAATTTTTGCAAAAAGAAAGAATTTAGAAATTATTCTTTCTGATCAAGATTGCAACTTTTTACTGGTATAAATTTTGTGCAAAATTTGAAGACAAAGACACTTGATGGGCTTTCCTGTTGGGTATTTGAGGGGTAATTATCTAAAAAGCTTAGAGTTTCAAAATTGGCAGTCATGGTCTGGGCTTCCTGTGTATATTAAGCATATTAAATGTGTCTTTTTTATTTGAAAATGAAATGAAAGAATGGACTTAAAATACTAACAATGAAAGACCAAGTAGAATGTCTATATAGATTTGATTATACCTAATTGAACTTAAAGATGAATAACTTAGCAGAAACATGAAGTAGGAAATCAAACATAATAAAAAAGAACTGGACTTCAGATATCAGATCAGATGCATTGTGTACACAGCTATCACACACGGCATGGGCTCAGGTTCTGCAGCAGTTAGCCCTCATCAGACAAACTCCTATTTTCAGTAGATGACGATGAACACAGAGATCAAGGTGCAGAACATAAAAGTTGTCTGAATGGTCATTCCCAAGCAGCATACCTCCTCCTCAGGCTCATGGATTATTGCAGAAGAGGAGACACAATGGAATATTACTCAGCTATTAAAAACAAGGAAATCATGAAATTTGCAGGCAAATGGATGGAACTAGAAAAGATCATCCTGAGTAGTAACCCAGAAACAGAAAGGCGCACATGTTATACATTCACTTACAAGCAGATATTAGCTGTATAATATAGGACAGCCATCTACAGACCTAAAGAAGCTAAACACTAAGGAGGACCCTAGGGAGGATGCTTAAATCTCATCCAGGATGGCAAACAGTATAGACACAAACATTAGTGGAAGAGAGGAAACAGGATGGGAGCCTACTATACAGGGTCCTCTGAAAGGCTCTACCCAACAGGGTATGGAAGCAGATGCTGAAACTCACTGCCAAACTTTGGGCAGAGCGCAGGGAGTCTTATGGAAGAAGAGGTCAGAGGGACATGGAGGGGACAGGAGTCCCACAAGGAGACCAACAATACTGAAGGATAGGAGCCCAGGGGGTCCTGCATGAAGAGACTGATGCAGCAACCAAGGACCAGGCATGGAAAGGACCTAGACCCCCTGCTCAGATGTGGCCAATTGGCAGCTCAGTATCCATGTGGATATCTGAGTAAGGGGAGCAGGGCCTGCCTCTTTCATGGAGTAGGTTGACTGCTCTTTGATCACTCACCCCTGGTGATGTGGCCTTGCCAGGCCATGGAGGAAGAGGATCCAGGGGACTTCAATCAGTTTACAGAATAAATAAATTATGAAAAAAATATAAAAAAATATTTTTAAAAAGCTGTGACCTCTGGTACATTGACCTCTGGTATGTGAAGGACACACATCCAATGTTATACGGGCTGTATTGGTGTGTTTGTGCGTGTATGTGTGTATGTGTGGCCTGTGGACTGATGTATTTTTCTCTGTGCTTTTTCTGCAACGTCTTTCTTTGGCTTCTCCTAAACCAGAGAATAAAAATAACCAAGAAGATGTTATTCATAGCTACCTGTCGGTAAATGAGTAAAAATAACAGTATCTTACAGTTTACACATATGGCTCAGACCAACCTGCAAAACCCTTTGACTCCCTCAAATTGCAAAACTTTGTCATAAAATCTTGAATATGTGGCCTAAACTTTGACGAGAAAATGAAGGCTACTTAAAGCCTCCTTTTCCTCTTTCATGTTGACTAGGGTCTTGTGAGCCAGTTTCTTAATTTATGCATATTTCCATGTCTCTATTTTACTTATTTAAAAATATTTTTAACATTTCTTTCTTTTTTTTTTCCAGCTTCTATTTTGGATGATGCATACCCATTGTATGGTAATTGGCTGTGGGACATATGCATAATCTTGTCTGTGATGATGCTATTTTTCACTGTGCTCATTTTGTTTCTACTTTGGACCTTAAACAGTAAGTTAAGCAGCGGGGGTAGGTACCCCAAGGATGAGTCGCCTGTCTCTTTACCTGAATCCCTATGAATCTAATCTTCACTTGGTGAAACTGGAGGAAAATAGTTATTGCTATCTTTCTTTTAAAATTTTAAAATTGGTTATTTAAAAACCAATTTTAAAATTGGTTATTGCTATCTTTCTTTGCCTTCATGTGCAGATTGTGGCATTTTAGGATTCAGACAGGACTTGCTAAGTGTTCAGTAGATTTGTTGCCCAGGTTGCTTCTTCCTTTGGGGTGTCAAGGCACCTTTGTGCACAGATGCTAGATTTAAAGGAATGAAGCTTAGCTAGGTGGGGGGGTGTGATAGAAAGAGAGAGAGAAAAAAATCCTTCTCCAAGATAGTTTTCAGTGAAACAGCTCTCCTCTATTGGGGGTGGGGGGGACATAAGGGCTATATCAACCTTAAAGACATGGTAAGGGTTCTGAGGGTGGATGTACCTCATTGGCTGGAGCTGAGGCTCAGGGAATGCTTCATTTGCATGGAAAGAATTTTAATGGTGCTTGTTAGACATGTTTTGAAATCTGGCCACAAGGATGCATGACTATACCGAGGGTGGCAAAGGTAGGGGGTTGCAAGGCTTCGTGCACTGGGAAATGCAGGCCCAGAAAAGGAAGGGAGCAATCCTTACTCCCTCCAGTCTCAAGAGGAGATTTGTAGGGTTTTGACATGTGCTGATCTCACACTTGCTCCAGGCCAGTTCCCCGGGTCTCATGGCTCACTTGCCACACATCTCCTCCTTTTTTATAAAAGAGAGGTGTCATCTACGTCATCAGCCTCTATGTTGGAAACAGTTTAGTATTGAACCAGAACCCAATTGGCAGTGATTTTCGCAATGCTACTTATCTGCCATTTTATAAATTGGATGCAGCAAGGTGCCAGGAGGAGTAGGGTTCCAATGGCCAGTCTTGGGTCAAGGAAGCCAAGGAGTCAAGGTACCAGAGGGTTTGAGTGCTATTGGTTGCATAGCCATCACCAGGTCAAGCTTGTCCAGGAAGTTGCTGGCCAGATGGTGTATTTGGATGAGGGTTGTTCTAGCAGTTCCCATGGAGCACCCAGTGAGACAGTGAGACCCAGTCTGTTGTACAGAGAGGTGGAGATCTCTCTTTTCTTTCTGTTTCCTTCTGTAAAGCAAGTTCTCCAGCCTCATAGAGATAAATCCAGAGAACAATCATTATGAGGGTGCAGAAACCTTGAAAAAGTGGTTTAATGCAGGAATTGGTAGTGTTATAATACCAGAGAAGAGTGGTGTGTGTGTGTGTGTGTTTGAGCATATTGGCTTGGTGACAGGGATGTTACAGGAAAATGTAGTACGAAATCTTGAGAAGGGTCCTACAAGGCAAAAGGGGAGGGGTAGATTGAAAATAGAAATATCTTATAACTTTTGTGTGGGTAAGGGTTCATGGGTTCATGTAGTGAGATGTTAATGGGAACAGTTGCCAATAGCAGCCAGAGAGGGACGTGCAAAGGAAGCATTGAGAAGAGTTGGTGTGGGTGGTTAGGGAAAGGAAGTCAACTGTATATTGGATGTATTGTTGCCAGGAAAGGGTACCTTCTGAGCTTGATTCTTGATTGAAGAATTTTAATGTGAGCAAAGACTGATTTGGAGAAAGAGTTAAGCTGTCAAGAGATGTGTAGGCAGGCTATGGGGTATTTAGCATAGCATTAGGGTAGAGCTTACCTGTGACCCCCATTCACCTTTGTTCATCCCAGGGATTACTAATGGGAGGCTGAAAATGAGTTTTAAGGTTGGGGAGCATGGTGCCACCATGACATGTGGATTCAGTTCAGCACCCCCAGAGTCTGCAACCTCCATATATGGAAGCCTCCTAGAGGCAGTCACCTGTGTTGCAGTAGGGAAAGCAGGGAAAAAGGCTGAGGGTAGTGGAGATGGAATCAAGATGTAGAGGAATCTTAATACTTTCCAGCATCCTTCAAGTGGGCAGTCCTGGGTCCCCATGCTTTTGTTGTGTCTGTTGTAGGTTTCCCTAGCAAAGAATCTCCAGTGGTGAGTATTGGAAGAGTAGAAAGAAGCTGGGCAGTAGCAAGGTTAGAATGAAGACTAATAAATACAGCCATAAGAAGAAAGGGAATCCTGTGGAAGGCACATGGCCTCAACAGTGGCCACCAGATCATGGATGTCCCACCAGACGGTCTTGTTGTACCATCGGGGGTAGTGTCTCCTCTGCCTCCTCTGTCCTTGATCCATCAGCAAGAGGCAAGGCATCTTCTTAGTTGGTGGAGTGGTGTCCCATATTTCTGGCAGGGCTCCAAATAGGCCTAGGCTGGTCCTGTGGAAAAATACAAGAGAAACTCCTTCTGGTTGTAAAGAAATGGTCTAGTCCCTCTCAAATCCCACCCAAGGGATAGTGCTATCATACTAGGATAGGAAGAGTTAATCCTGGTGTGTACCAAGGAAGGGAGATGGAAGGGTGTTTTGAGCTCTCGTCAATATTAAATATATTTAGGGTACTCAGAGCTGTCATTAATTACATGTTATGGGTGTAGATGTTTGCTTTTTGTTTTATAAGTTGAACTTTTAGGGTTGATGTGTTCCTTCTATTATCCCTCGGCCCAGGAGGTTGTGAGGAATCCCTGTGTGGTGGGCATTTCCCATTGTGAGCAGAAGGTTTTTAATTGGGAGCCAGTAAAGGCAGGACAGATGATTGTCAGTTTTTATCTGTTGAGGAATGCCCCTGATGACAAAGTTGAAGAACATATGGTGAATTAACCTTTTTGAGTTTTCTCTCATTTGTGCTGTAGCCCATATGAAATGCGAGTATGTGTCAATGGTAAAAAAACAAACAAACAAACAAACATATTTTTGTCTGCCAAACTGGGAAATGTGGATGACATCGATTTGCCATAGGGCCTTGGATTTGAGACCTTGCAGGTTATTTCCCATGGCTTGTAAAGCTGCGGCAGTAATAAGGAATGCACAGGAGGAGCATGTTTTTATTATCCTCCATAGTTGAGCAAGAGGGATGTGAGGGAAGTGGGCATTTGTGTGTTTATGTGTGTGAGTGGAATTCCTCTGCTTGCTGGACAGAGGCTGTGATGAGCCAGCTCTTTGAACTGGGTGATAGGGGCCTGGTGATGGGCTTTTATTTAAAGATATTGGGGGGAGGCAAACTACCACAACAGGGTCGGGGGGCAGAAGCCCATTCTTTTAAGGGTACTGGTTACCAATTTGTTCCAGAAATCCTATTAAGCTAATAGCAAAGAAGAAGAAATTTTTGAGAAGCCACTGAATATCAGAGAGATTTAAAAAAAGGGGTGACAAAATACCAGGTTATTTCCCCAAGGATTGTACAGCTCTCTCCCTGGCATTTTTAATTTAGTAGTGAGTGTATCCACCTCAGATACAATTCTAGGTGCACTCCCCACCAGGGTGTGGAGTGCTGGGGTTGATACAGGGCTCCCACAAATGTTGGGAGGAATTTAAGATAAGCAGTATGGGCATTGTTGATTCTTGTATAACAAGAACCATGTCTTTTAGGGCCACAATGACAGAATTTAGAGCTTGGATTGTTTCAAGAAAGAGTGTTCATGGAAAGGAGTGGCTTTTATTTCCTTTTGGGAGGTCAAAGAGGGGCTTGTGGACAGGAAGAGCCAGGACCCTGCCAGTTAGGGTCACCACTAACTGGTAGGTAGCTATCAGTCTTTAAGTTGGGAGGGGAAAGTGGAAAAATCATCCCACACCAGGATGTTACCCTTGTAATGATATATACTGAGTCCTTTTTCTAAGTAAGTTTTTAGAGCAGTGGCCCCAGCCTTCTGGCAGAGGGTGGGAGTGTTAGCCAGTTCCTGAGGAAGAGCTGTCCATTCAGGAAGAGCTGTCCAGAAAGGCCAGACCTGAATTGTTAATGGGAGGTATTGAAAGTGTGAGGAGTTCATGGTCTTGAGGGTGGAGAGGAATAGAAAACAAACAAACAAACAAAAAACAGTCTTTGATGCTTATATCCAATAAAGAGACATTGACAAGTATGGCTGAGATATGGGGCAGCTCCCTCTGGAAAGAAGAACCCCAGACTCCCATGGTTTTATTAATCGCTCTTAAATCTTGCAGCAGTCTCTATTCCCTGATCTCTCTTTTATAGTGAACAGAGGGGTGTTCTACGGACTTTGGGGGGGGGACAAATATGTTGTAGTAAAAGATGCTTTTTTACTACATATGTGAGGGCTTCAAGTTTCTCCCTTGAGAGAGGCCAATGCTTTCCTGTGGGAGTTGGGAGGAGCTCCCTGGCCAAAAGTTCATCAAATCCCCATGAGATGTTATTTTGGTCCTGATTTCCCCTGACTTGCTGGAGACATTTATCCTCGAAGAAGGCTTTCCACGGTAAAAAGATTGGACTGGGCAGAGAGGAGCGGCAGATATCCCACTAATCCTGGGGCGTGTTGAAGGCACAAATTTGACTCTGTAAGAGGGAGTTTGTCCAAGGTGCATGAATGCTATCTTCCTTTACTGCCTGTCTGAGTGCTAAATCCTTGGCTTGGTATGGATACCAATGGTTTATTTCATGGGGGGTTAATAGTAGGCGACAATGTCTGGAATTCTGGGCCCTTATCGGAGTCATGAGTAGAGGGGGAGTTGGAGTTAGCCGGGAATTAATTGGTATTTTCTCCACTTTTGCAACAGAATCACATAGACTGCAAAACTGCTGTTTGGTACAGGACTAGTGGTAGGAAGCCGAGGGATTACATGGCATTTCCTCGGTTTTTAGGGGGATCTGCTAGCCGGGGGAGAGAGGGGAGGGGAAGCCATACTCCCTATGTCAGTTGGTAATTAAGTCCTGTAGAGCATAGGCTTGGTGGGCAAGGGGGAGAAGCAGATGGGACTGAGGGCTTGTGTCCTACTGCCTCTGAGGGGGTGTAAGGGGTAGGAGTGGGTATATGGTTTTGAGTTCTTGTTTAGGTGCTGTGGGGTCTGGAATAGGGCCCGGATCCCCAGACTCGCCTGGCTGAGGGGCACAACATTCTCAGTGGGTCTCCTTCTAAGCAGTCCTACACATTGGTGGATTATGGCTATGAGAGGCAGGGAATGGGGAGAAGGAATTTTCCCTTCTTGGGTGTTCCTGCTTCAGGTGAGAGAAATGACTCCAGTCCATGAATCAAGACTATAAATGTTACCCATGGCCATGCATGGTACTATCTGAAGGACCTCCTCCCAAAACGAGGAGCCTTGCATCTTGCTGAGTCTTATTCCATGCGATTTTAAAAGGGCATGTATTTTCCTCACTTTTTTTTAAATGTGATGAGTTGTTTTCTGTGATAGAAAATGAAAAGAAATGTCTAGTCCAAAAAAGAACATTCCTGCAGCCTTCCAGCTTCAGGGGACTATCCTTTTCTAAAACACCAGCCTGCTTGAAGATTTTAGGAGTTCCTGCAACCAACCTGAGTGGTATTTATTTACTTGTCACTTTATAGCCAATTTTCTTTTTTGAAGAGAAAAAAAGATATGAGATTTTGGGAGTTCAGGCAGAGGTTTAGGGACCTGCCAACACCAGAGAGTGCCCTGGAGAGGCTCCAGTTGTTCTTTCAAAGTGTTTGAACCCAACTAGATGGGTAAACCAAAAACAAAGAAGAAAAGATAGACTGACATTGTGGATACTTAAGGCCCTTTGGGCTGGGCTAAAGGCCGGGGGCACGCACCCTTCTCTGCTTGAACCAAGCGTCCTGTTGAATCCACATGGGCACCAGAGTCAGTTCAGGTTCTGTTTCTGGTCTCAGAGTATCCGAATACTGTGTGCACAGGTGCTGGACTTGAAGGAATGAAGCTTAGTCAGGTGGGAGGGGGGGTTAACAGGATCTTGATTAGGCAGTTATTGGGTGAGCTCTATCTAAGATGGCTTTCAATGAAACAGCTCTGCTTTATTGAGGAACATAAGGCTATATCAACCTTAGCAAAGTGGATAGGAGTTTGGGGGATGGAGGTATATGCTTGGCTGGAGTGGAGGTGAAGGGAATGCTTCATTTGCATGGCGAAGAATTCCAGGTGCGGAAACCTAGCCACCAGGTAGCAGAAGTGACAGTTGCAAGGCTACTTGCACTGGGGCATGCAGCCCAGAACAGAGAAAGCAGTCCTTGCTCTTGCTGGTCTCTAGATGAGATTTTTGGGGTTTGGACACTTTCAAGCTCATTCTTGGCTCTATCTGGCTAATAATGAATAAAAATGGGGGATATAGACAAACAGGTGTGGGCTTATAGGAAATATTATGAGAAGCCTTAACCCCCTCGTTGGAACATCCTGCATCAGTTCTAGAACTAGCAGTGGTGGTGTCCGAGGTCTGAGTAGGTTCAGGAGACCATTGCCCCCAGGGGCGAGACGTGCTCCATGCCAATTGACTAACTCCATGTTTTCCTCCACTTTTTGAAAGTCATTTAAGGTTCTTAAATTATTTTTTTTCCCTTTTTTTTAAAAATTTTTCATCAATTACACTTTATTCATTCTGCATCCCCCCATAAGCCCCTCCCTCCTCCCCTCCCAATCCCACCCTCCCTCCTCCCTCTGCTTGCATGCCACTCCCCAAGTCCACTAATAGGGGAGGTTCTCCTCTCCTTTCTGATCTTAGTCTGTCAGGGCTGAGAAAGAAATTAAGGAAAGAAATTAAGGAAACAACACCCTTCACAATAGCCACAAAGGACATAAAGTACCTTGGTGTGACCCTAACCAAGAAAGTCAAAGACTTGTATGAAAAAAATTTCCAGTTTCTGAAGAAAGAATTAGAAGAAGATATCAGAAGATGGAAAGATCTCCCATGCTCATGGCTTGGCAGGATTAATATAGTTAAAAAAAAATGACCATCTTACCAAAAGTAATCTACAGATTCAATGCAATTCCCATCAAAATACCAACACAATTCTTTACAGACCTGGAAAGAAAAATTCTCAACTTCATATGGAATAACAAGAAACCCAGAATTGCTAAAACAATCCTCTACAATAAAAGATCTTCCGGAGGTATCTCCATCCCTGATCTTAAGTTGTACTATAGAGCAACAGTTTTAAAAACTACATGGTACTGGCATAGAAACAGAATGGTGGATCAATGGAACCGAACAGAGGACCCAAAAATAAACCCACACACTTATGGACACCTGATCTTTGACAAAGACGCCAAAACCATACAATGGAAAAAAGATAGCATCTTCAACAAATGGTGCTGGTCTAACTGGATGTCTACATGCAGAAAAATGAAAATAGATCCATACTTGTCACCCTGCACAAAACTGAAGTCCAAGTGGATCAAAGACCTCAACATAAAATCAGACACATTAAATCGGCTTGAAAAAAAAGTGGGAAATACCCTAGAACTCATTGGTACAGGGGAAACTTCCTGAACAGAACACCAACAGCACAGGCTCTAAGAGCAACAGTCAATAAATGGGACCTCATGAAACTTAAAAGCTTCTGTAAAGCAAAGGACACCGTCATCAAAACAAAGTGACCACCTACAGATTGGGAAAGAATCTTCACCAACCCTTTATCTGACAGAGGACTCATATCCGGTATATATAAAGAACTAAAGAAGCTGAAAAGCAGCAAACCAAGTAATCCACTTAAAAAATGGGGAACAGAGCTAAACAGAGAATTCTCTGTAGAGGAATACCGAATGGCAGAGAAGCACTTAAAGAAATGCTCAACCTCACTAGCCATTAGGGAAATGCAAATCAAAACAACCCTGAGATTTCACCTTACACCCATGAGAATGGCCAAGATCAAAAACTCAAGTGACAACACATGCTGGAGAGGTTGTGGAGAAAGGGGAACCCTTCTCCACTGCTGGTGGGAATGTAAACTTGTACAACCACTCTGGAAATCAATCTGGCGCTTTCTCAGACAACTAGGAATAGCGCTTCCTCAAGATCCAGCCATACCACTACTGGGCATATATCCAAAAGAGGCTCAAGTACACAATAAGGACATTTGCTCAACCATGTTTGTAGCAGCTTTATTTGGAATCCCATGTTCTTATGAAGAGAGTCTGGTGTATGTACACCCAGCAGTTGAGACAAAATACTCTCATCTGCCAAGATTTAAACACTCTAAGCTATGTCAGATTCTGCCTTAAGTCTAATGATTTCCCAACAGTGTGGTTTTTGAGTACCTCACTGTAGAAAAGGGCTTTGCTTTTAACATTCATATGGAAACTGAAAAATAAGTTGCTGTATGATGTTTTGTGTGTGTGTGTGTGTGTGTGTGTGTGTGTATGTATGTGTGTGTGTGAGTGTTATGTATTTCTGTGTCAGATAATAAAACGCTTTCTTTCAGGTTACCATCAGATGCCCCCATCGCCTTCCACGAGTAAAGACCCTCCTGCAGTTCCCTCAGAGCAAAGTATCTCTCTGGGTCTGTTGAGTTCTAAGGAAATGGTAGTGGGATCCTCACAGAGTTCCTAGAACTGTTTGAAGAAGAGAACATTCAGCACCAAGAAACTTGTAGAGAAGATGACTTCAACCCTCTTCAGCCCTTAAAACTGGATTGCAGTCTCAACTGGGAAATGAGTCAGTAGAGAAAGACAGAAAAATATACTGATTTGAAATATAAAATTTATGTCTATAGGACATACAATCAAGGGGGTCTTCTGATAAAATTGTGTTCTGTCTAAAAATGTAGATCTTTGAAAATACATTTTTAACAAAATAGAATTTTTCCTCTCTCCAGCTTTATTCACACACCCTCCTTTCAGCCCTTCTTATGTCCTCTTCCTCAAATCGATAGTCTTGTTTTTATTATTATTGCTAAACACACACACAAGTGTGTGTTTGTGTGTGTGTGTGTGTGTATATATGCAAAAATATATAAATACAACCTGCTGTGACTGTTCTTGTTGTTTGTGTATATATAGTTGCAGGGCAAAAAATGTAGATTTTGATGCCAGTCAGTGTCCACGTGGCCTGTGATGCATACTCTCCTCCACATCTTAAATTCAGCAAGGTTTTAATCAATATTGATTTGTTAAAAATGATTTGTTGACAAGTTTTCTTTAAACGTGAACACAGGATTTTTTTTGAAGAAGGCAATAACAATAAATCAACAATACAAAACTTTAGGGGAAACTATCTTAAAACAAAATAATTCACTTTGTATAAAGCCAATATTTATCAATAAAATAAAATATTTTACTAGCTTTTGAAACTTTCTAAAAATATTGTACTTATGTTTCATCTTTGAAATTTTCATAAAACAGTTTCAAAGTGTATATAATAGTATCATAAATAATAACTACCAGTTATGAGAATATCTACATTTATTAAAAGGTAATTAGCAAAGATAAAATGAATCACAAATCTAAATATTTCCTAAAATATATAAAATAAATCAGTGAAAAGGGGCTGGAGAAATGACTCAGTGATTAAGACTATTTGCTGCTTTTCCAGAGGACTAGAGTTTGTCTCCCAATACTCTTGATAGGTGGCTCATAACCACCTAAAACTCCAGTTTTCAAGGATTCAAAACTCTTTTCAAGCTTTTTTTTTGCATATGCACTCACATGTACATACCCCCACAAAGACACAGACAACACACACATAATTTAAAAAATGAAAAAATCCTTAACATATATTAATCAAAAATATAAATCGACTTCAATCTATGTTTCTTAAGATGATGTTAAAACAAAATGAAATAAAAAACAGGTGTTTGTATTTATTTAGGAAATGTGCTTAAACAATTATATAAACAGTTTTAATGTAGATGAAACAAAAAGAAATCACTGAATGTGAGTATTAGTCTTTAATGACTAAGCCATCTCTCCAGCTCAGTTCTAAAAGCTTCAACCATATAAGCTAGCTTTTATAGTTCTGGAAGGTGCTATGTATGCTATCAGAGAAGAAAAGTAATCAGTTATACCCAGATATGATCCCTGCAAGCCTGTAGTAGTGGCACAGACATCAACGGACTAAACAACCACTTTTTCATTGGATTTAAGTTGCAGACCACAAGATGAGTTACTTACCTGGCTCTATTATCAGGCAAAGAATTTACAGCTAAACAGGATATAGGCTACAGGAAGAAAAACCTACTACCATTATCCTAATCAAGGTAATACCAATAATCAAACTCAGGGCTGAAATCAATAAATTAGAAACAAAACAATTCAAAGAATCAATGAAACCAAGAGCTCGTTCTTTGAGAAAATCAACAAGATAGACAAACCCTTAGCCAAACTAACTAAAAGGCAGAGAGAAACTATCCAAATCAGCAAAATCAGAAACTAAAAGAGGGACATAACAACAGACACTGAGAAAATCCAAACAATCATTAGGTCTTACTACAAAAGCCTATGTGCCATAAAATTTGAAAATCTAAATGAAATGGACAATTTTCTTGATAGATTCCATTTACCAAAGTTAAGTGAAGATCAGATAAATAAATTAAATAGTCCTTTATCCTCCAAGGAAATAGAAGCAGTCATCAAAAGTCTCCCTTTCAAAGAAAGCTCAGCGCCAGATGGTTTCAGTGTAGAATTCTACTGTCCTTCAAAGAAGAGCTAACTCCAATACTCTTCAAACTACTCCACAAAATAGAAACAGAAAGACCATTACCAACCTCATTCTATGAGTCCACAGTAACCTTGATGCTTTTAACCAATTACTAGTGACTTGTCATTATACTCATAGATCACTGTGTCTCTGAATACTCACTTGAGAAGTTTATCTTTGCAGTAGACAATGATTAACACAGAGACTCACACCTGACCAAGGTCAAGCAGTAAACAACTCTAGAATGCTCAGCCGTGAAGTGAAGGAATATGTATACTATATCTCTACCTCAGGGCTCAAGGATCATCGAAGAAGCATGTATGAGTCAGAAGTGGAGAATAACTACAAGGAAATAGGATATTCTGATACAGCAGGGAAGCTACACACATTAACTCGGTGTAGTTATAACAGCATGCAAAAGACCCATGCAAGCCTAAACCAGATTAAACCCCAGGAAGGAATGGGAGTTAGACATGAAATTTTATCCCTAGCTTTAGAGTTATTGGAAATTGTTAGCTGCTGGGAGAGGAAGAGAAAGTTTTCTAAAATTATGCCCTCTTGAAATTTCTTATGCCAAAGAAATGAGTCAATTTCTTTTAAGTTTAGCCTCATGTAAATTAGCAGGATGTGAACAGAGGTATTGGATATTTTTTTTTCCAAAATATCCTGTGAATGACCCTTCTTTTTTTAAATTTTAATTTTTTCTTCACAATTTATTCATTATATATCTCGATTGAAGTACCTTCCCTAAACTCCCCAGTCCCACCCTCGTTCTCTCTTCCTCTCATCCCCTTCCCCTAGTCCACTGAAAGGGGGGAATTCTCCACTATTGCCATCTGCCCATAGCTTGTTAAGTCTCATCAACACTTCCTGGATCTTCTTCCTCCATGGCCTGGCAAGGCTGCATCATCAGGGGCAAGTGATCAAAGAGCAGTCAACTGAGTTCATGATAGAGGAAGTACCTGCTCCCCTCACTCAGAGAGTTCTATTTGTCCTTCTGAATGACAATTAATCATCCTCTCTAGGATGCTCCTTGTTACTTAGCTTTTTTAAGTCTGTGGATTGTAGTATGGTTATCTTGTATTATATGGCTAATATCTGCTTACAGATCTAATCAGAAAGTAATAGTTAATCTTGTCCAGACGTGATTGCTGTGAACTCCAATAGTGACCTGCCAGGAAATACATATTCACAGGGACAATAGTCACATTAATGTCAGGTGTTGATATTGGGACCAATAATCTGCAGTTAAACAGGACATAGACCCTAGGAAGATCTGTTACTACTCTGATAATGGGACATATTATTAAACCAACTCCTAATGACTCATGATTACATGTATAATCCTACTTCCTCAGAGAAACTTCTTTCCCCTTTTTTCTATTTTTATGATTATCATTTCATTAATTTAGTCTATCCCCTTTCTCCCTCAAAAACTTCTTATCCTTTCCAACTCATTTTAAAATTCATGACCCTTTTTCACTATTATTTACAGGTATATATTATTTGCATATATATTCCTAAACATAATCTGGGTAATGACATTTGTATATATGTTTCCCAGGACTTAGGGCTGACCATTTGCCACTGGACCATCCATTGTTATGTACTGACCTGGGGAGCACCACCTTTCCCATTCCATGCTTTCTTCAGTTGCTTATCCTTTCGTGTGCATTATTAAAGACTTATGGATTTCTCTCTACTCAATTCAGTGTGGTAATTGTTGTCACCTTTGTTTAGCTTACATATTGATAATTATGGTGGTGAACCTCAATGGGTATAGCTTTTGATATTACCAGAGACACAATCTCACAGCAAATGCCATGATCTTCCAGTCTTTACAGTCATTCTGATCCCTTTTCCAAAATGTTGCTCTAGCCTTAGGTGTGGGACTGTTTTATAGGTATCTCCATTGAGACTGGGCTCCATAACTCTCCATTTAGATTGCTTTTAGTTTTCTGTAATTGTCTCAGTTTGTTGCAAATAGAAGTTTCCTTGATGAGGGTTTAAGACTACACTTATGTAAGTGTATAAGAACAAATGTTTATAGATGATAGGGATTGTGCTGCTTTAGTAAGTTAGTGGGTATAGATTTTCCTCCAATAATCACAATGTCCTCAGCACCAAACAGTTAGCTAAGATCCTAGTACCAGAAATGGTCTACCCTATTGTTGCGTGGGTCTTAAGTCCAATTAGAGATCTGCTGGCTAGTACCAAGGTATGAGAACCCTATTACACTATTAGGATTATCATGCTATGATGGTCATTGATATGGTTCATAGGTGTCACAGCTCTGTAGGACTGTTAATTGACTCCTTCTTTTGGAAGGTTGCATGGAACCTCCTGATACCATAAAAGCTAGTTGTCAGGGAGGAGACTTTCAGGTCAGTTCCAGATAAGGTCTCTGGGCCCTGGTCCTGTAGTACATGACATCTTCACCAACAGAGACTTAACTTTTTCCTCTGCAGTGGGCAACCCAGGCAACAGGAATATGCTGATTTTGGATTATCTTGGATAATCATGGTCAAAAACTAAAAAGAGATCTTGAGAAGCCTCTGTTTTACATCAGGTGGTGATTATTACAGAGACCGATAACTTGTCAAAGTGTGGAGAATAAGTGACTGATGAATAATCATCCATAAATGGGATATCTGTATCACACCCCTGTGCCCAAGGCTGAAGGGTCATTGTGAGTAAAGGAGCAAAAAGATTGTACATGCCAGGGATGGTGGATCAGTACAAGAAAGCCATGCTCTACAGACAGAGTAGGATACTTGCACATAAGAATTCGTAACAGCTTAGATAGCATGTATGAGATGTGTAGAAACAATTCAGAAAAATACTAGCATAAAGAGAGGAACAAGAGCACAAAATTCCACCCCTGTCTAAGTAGTTGTGCAACTGATAGCTTCTGGGAGAGGGAGGATAGGTTTTGTTTAAGGGAACAGTCTCTGATAGGTTACCAGGTTTCACTGGAAGATCCCCGGACTGGATCGCTACCGACTGGACTGGACAGGTAAAATAACAATAATAATAACCAAAAGAAAACCAAGTTGTGTGGGCAGAAAAGGAGGATATGTCTGGATGAAGTAGGGGGAAAGAAACAATATGATCAAAATAAAGTATAAAAATTATCAAAGAACTAATAAAATTAGAAAGGTAAAAGTAAAATCATGAAGATTGCAGGTAAGTGCGTGGAATCGTAAGCAATACCCTGAGTGAGGTAACCCGAACACAAAAAGTTAAGCCGTTCATGTTTCCTCTCCTATGTGGATGTGAGCTTTGATGTCACAGATATGTATGTTTCTGTTACAGTGTTTGAAAACATGTAAAGGACTGCGGAGAATGGAGATCTTTCAAAGTGAGGAAGCTAGAGAGGTCATATAAAGGCAAATAATAGTGGAGTAAGAAGACTTACATGGGTGGGTGCTGGAAAAGCAGAGCAGAGAAGGATACGTGGGAGACATAGCTGATACTAAAGGGCTTTTGACAAAGAGATACGGAAAACTAATACTGTTGAAACTTTCTGAAATATATACACGTGTTTATATTGTAAAGAGTTTAAGTTGGGCACATTATTATGGAAGGTGAAATTTCTGAATTAGACACTTCACAATAGTGAATAAAAACCCCAGCGCTGGGAATGAATAAATCTTTTTTTTTAGTTGTTGGCCAATGGTTTCAATGGACCCCAAGCATTACAGACTATTATGAACCCTATGAGCCACAATGAAAACACAAAGGTCATATGTATCTTATAAAATGCAGTTTATTAAATTGGTTTATGCAATAGGATCTAGAAAGGCAGAGAATCCACTAATTTCTTGATCCAAGAACCTGGATGCCTTTTTAGTCCTAATCCAGTACAGAAGTTTTGTATATTTCACGGACGTTTGCTGATACTCAGTCCACATTAGGAGGCCAAACATGTTTGAGTATATCATCAGAGGACAGCAGCAGCAGCAGCAGCAGCAGCAGCAGCAGCAGCAGCAGCAGCAGCAGCAGCAGGGATAGACACCATTGATGAGGAAGAAGCAATGGCAGGCAGGTGACATTGTTTTTTTCTTCAGACTTTGTAAGCAACATCCACTTTGAGGACGTGTCTTTCTCCTTCACCCCCATAAGTTAGTTTTCTCTGTAAATGTGCAGGTCGTTCCATTGTTTCCAGGCCTCTGGTCAGGAAGCAGTACAGTATGTAATAAGTAAATGGCAGAGAAAAACTACTCACACAATGGTTAAGAAACAAAATAAAGAAATGAAATGGGGCCATGGTCTCATTATCCCCCTGAGGGCATGCCTACAATGATTACCCACTAGTCTTCACTTCTCAAAGCTATCACTATCCTTCAGTTTTGCCGTACTGGAGACCAAGTTTTTACCACGTGGACCTTTGGAGGGTACTTAAAATCTATACAAAAAAAAAAAAAAACAGTAGACATGTTTTTACATCTGTCTTAAGCTGTAGACTCTTCTCATTCTATTTTCTTAGAAGAAAGTCATTGAAGAATCTGGAGGATGTGTCTAAATTTTGTAAAGGTTACATCTCTTGTTTTTGTTTAGTAAGTTCCTTTTTCTCTTTAGTGTAAATAGAGGTGAGAATACAGGAAAAATCATTATGATTTAAGTTCTTTTATCAGAAGCAATAATAGGTACAATAGTACAATATTTTGGGCATCCTATAGAGCGTAAGTGAAGGGTTACTCACAAGAATGTGGCTGCTCTGCCCTTTTGGCAATGGGGCTCCCCTAGAAAAGTCTTTACCTGGCAGGAATTGAGGCCTTTCCCTTAGCCACACAGTTTGAGTATCTCCTCCTCTCTTGGCCATGCAAGTAAGGAAGAGTTGCATACGATATATGGAAAGGAGCCTCTGAATTCTCAAGTGACCCTCTAAATCCCTTGAGAAATGAGCAGGCCTCCCAGAGATATCCACCTAATATGCAATCATAACAAGTTACAAAAAGATTAGGCACAAAGCCTCATATTGAGGCTGGATGAGGCAATCCAACAGGAAGAAAAGGGTTCCAAGAGCAGGCAAAAGAGTCAGAAACTGCTTACCACTCATCACTCCCACTCTTAGGAGTCACATAAGAATACCAAGCTAAACAACATATATGTTATATATATATATGTATATATATGTGTGTATGTATATATACATATATATGTATATATATGTGTGTATGTATATATATGTATATGTATATGAGCAGAGGAGCTAGCACAGAGTCACGTAGGCTTCATGACTTCTACTTCAGACTCAGTGAGCCCCTGTGAGTCCTGCTTAGCTGATTCTATGGCCCATGATCTTGTGGTGACCTTGACTCCTCTGGTTCCTATCTCTTAGTTCCTCTACTTCTTTTCTCTCATGTTTAAAAAGTTTATTTATTTATTTGTTTGTTTGTTTATTCACTTTACATCTTGACTGCACCTCCATCCCTCTCCTCTTCCTGGGCCTGTCCTCCCACCCTCCTCCTCCTATTCCCACTCACCTTCTTTTCAGAAAAGAGGAGCCCCCAACCCTGTATCACCCTACCCTAGCACATCGAATCTCATCAGGACTGGGTGCATTGCCTTCCAGTGAGGCCAGGCAAGGCAAGTCCTCTATGGGGAAATGATTCAAAAGCAGCAACAGAGTCCATGTCTGAAACAGCCCCCACTCCACTTGCTAGAGCACATGAAGATCAAGCTGCCCATCAGTTCCATATGTGTAGGGAGTCTAAGCCTAGACCATGCATGTTCTTTGGTTAGTTCTTGAGTCTTTGTAACCCCCCGTGGGCCTGGGTTAGTTGGCTCTGTTGATCTTCTTGTGGATTTCTTGTTCCCCATGGGTCCTTTGGTCCTTCCACTCACTTCCACAAGAATCCTTGAGCTCTACCCATGTTTGGCTGTGAGTCTCAACATCTGTTTTGATCTGTTGCTAGCTGGAGCCTCTCACGGGGCAATTATGCTAGTCTCCTGTCTGCAAGCATAGCAGAGTATTAATAGTGTCAGGGGTTGGTTTTCTACCATGAGGTAGGTCTCAGGTTAGGCCAGTCATTGGCTGGACAATCCCTCTATCCCTGCTCCTTCTTTATCACTGCACTTCTTTTTTGCATAATCTTTTATTATTATTATCATTCCTTACAATTTGTTCAATTTGTACCCCCCTCCTTTGTCTCCTCCTAATCTCACCCTCTCTCCTACTTCTTCTCCCATGCCCCTCCCCAAGTCCACTGATAGAGTAGGTCCTCTTCCCCTTCTATTTGACCCTAGCCTATCAGGTCTCATCAGGACTGTTTGCAATGTCTTCCTCTGTGGCCTGGCTAGGCTGCACCTCCCGGGGGAGGGTGTGATCAGAGAGCCTGCCACTGAGTTCATGCCAGAGACAGCCCCTGCTCCCTTTACTAGGGTACACACTTGGAAACTGAGCTGCCTCTGGGCTACATCTGAGCAGCGGGTCTATGCAATCTCCATGCATGGTCCTTGGTCCTTCGTTTGAGTATCTCTGAAGGACCCCTGGCCCCCCCTTTTTTTTTGGCTCTGTTGGTCTCCTTGTGGAGACCCTATCCCCTTCATGTCTTTCTCTCTCCCCCTTCTTTCATAAAATTCCATGCATTCTGCCCAAAGTTTGGCCATGAGTCTCAGCCTTTGCCTTGGCACCTTGCTCAGTAGAGTCTTTCAGAGGTCCTCTGTGGTAGACATCACTGCACATCTTGTAGGCAGGCTAAGTTTTGGGTCTACGGTTTTGTGGGTGGGTTGATGTTCCCCTTCTTACACTAGCAGTCTTGCCTAGCCAGAAGGTGTCCCTTTAGTCTCCATGCGGCCTGCTGCTAGGAGTCTCAGCTACAGTCACTCACATTTCTTCCCAGGAGCATACTCTATTGCAGGTCTGCAGCTTGTCTCAGAGAAGCCCTCTCAACAATTTTCATTCTCTCTCCCACCTCACACCTGATTCCCTTCTGATACCCCATTTCCCTTTACCATCCCCTCTTCCACCTACTTCTTTCCTCCCTCCACTTCCAATGCCCATTTTATTTCCTCTTCTTAGTGGGATTCAAGCATCTTCCTTTTAGCCCTCCTTGTTACTTAGCTTCTTAGGAACTGTGACTAGTAGCATGTTTATCCTGTACTATATGGCTAATATGGATATTATATGGATATTCACTTATAAGTGAGTACATACCATATGTGTCCTTCTGTGTCTGGGTTACCTCAGACAGGGTGATATTTTCAAGCTCCATCCATACGCCAGCAAATTGCATGGTTTCCTGTTTTTAATAGCTGAGTAGTATTCCACTGTGTAAATGTAGCACATCTTCTTTACCCATTCTTCAGTTGGGGGGTATCTAGGTTGTTTCCACTTTCTGGATATTATGCATAAAGCTTCTGTAAATATAGTTGAGCAAATGTCCTTTTGGTATGGTGGAACATCTTTTGGGTGTATGCGCAAGAGTGGTATAACTGGATATCGAGGTAGAATTTTTCCCAATTTTCTGAAAGAGTCCGGAATAATTTCGAAAGTGGTTGTATAAGTTTACACTCTAATCAGCGATGGAGGAGCATTCTTCTTTCTCCACATCCTTGCCAGCATGTGCTGTCAATTGAGTTTTTGATCTTAGCCATTTTGACAGGTATAAGGTAGAAACTCAGAGTCATTTTGGTTTACATTTCCCCGATGACTAATGACACTGAACATTTCTTCAAGTGCTTATAGGCCATTTAGGAATTCCTCTGTTGAGAATTCTCTGTTTAGCTCTGTACCCCCTTTTTTTTAATTGGAGTTTTTGGTGTCTTATTTATTATGTTCTTTGTATAGTTCTTTATATATATTCTTTATATATATGTTCTAAATATAGTTCTTTATTAGCCTTCTGTTGTATGTAGAGTTGGTGAAGATCTTTTCCCAAATTTTAGGCTACTGTTTTGTTCTACTGATAGTGTATTTTGCCCTACAGAAGATTTTCATTTTCATGAGGTTCCATTTATCAATTGTTGATCTTAGAGCTTGAGCTGTTGCTATTCTGTTCAAGAAGTTGTCTCCTATTCCAATGAGTTCCAGGCTTTTCCCCAATTTTTATTCTAATAAATTTATTGTATATAGCTTTGTGTTGAAGTCTTTGATCCAGGGTGATAAATGTGGATATATTTGCATTTTTCTACATGTAGCCACCCAGGTAGACTAGCACCATTTGTTGAAGAAGCTTTGTTTTTTTCATTGTATGGTTTTGGCTTCTTTGTCAAAAAATGAAGTGTCTATAGTACATGGGTTTATTTCTGGGTCTTCAGTTTTATTCCATTGGTCAACCTGTCTATTTCTATGCCAGTCCATGCAGTTTGTATTAATATTGTTCTGTAGTACAGCTTGAAATCAAGGATGGCGATACCTGCAGAAATTAATTTGTTGTTGTTTTAGCTATTGTAGGTCTTTTGTTTTTCCAGATGAAACTGATGATTGCTCTTGCAAGGTCTGTAAAGAATTGTGTTGGAATTTTGACGGGAATTGCATTGAATCTGTAGGTGGCTTTTGGTAAGATGGCCATTGTTCATATGTTAATCCTATCCATCCATAAGCATGGAAGATCTTTCCATCTTCTAAAAAACTTCTTCGATTTCTTTCTTCAAAGCCGTGAAGCTCTTGTCAAACAGGTCTTTTAATAGTTTTGTTAGAGTTACGCCAAGATATTTTATATTATTTGTGGCTATTGTGAAGGGTGTGTTATTTTCCTAATTTCTTTCTTAGCCCATTTGTTGTTGGTATACAGATGGCTACTGATTTTCTTTTTAGTTATTTTTTTATTCCAGCCACTTTGCTGAAGGTGTTTATTAGCTGTAATAGTTCTCTTGAATTCTGGGGGTCACTTATGTATGATATAATGGCATCTGTGAATAGCGATATTTTGACTTCTTCTTTTTCAATTTGTATCCCCTTGCTCTTTTTTAGTTGTCATATTTGTCTACCTAGAATTTCAAGTGCTATATAGAATAAATATATAGAGAGTGGGCAGCCTTGTCTTGTCCCTGATTTCAGTGGAATTTTTTTTGAGTTTTTCTCCATTTAACTTGATGTCGGCTGTTGGTTTGCTGCATATTGGCTTTATTATGTGTAGGTATGCACCTTGTATCCCTGATCTCTCTAAGACTTTAAACATGAAGGGTGTTGGATTTTGTCAAAGGCAAGTATAGCAGAATATCATTACATATCATTTCATCACTTTTTTTTTTCTTTTTGTTTGGCTCTATTCTAGGACTCCAGGCTATTCAGAATCCAGTTCATGGTCATCCACACAGGCAAGGATCCTCAAATGGTGTTGGTCTCTCTATTTAGACCAGTCATTGGCTGGCTACTCCTGCAATTTCTCTGCTACCATTGCCCCACCACAGCTTGCAGGCAGGAGAGATTGTAGGTGAAACATTTTGTGGTTGGTATTCCAGGAAAAAACTATTTTAAAAATATTTTTGATCTATGGTTAGTTGAATCTGGGGAGGTATAATATGTAAATTAAGAGGCCCAACTATGTTTTTACATTTTATCATTTAAGCACTCATTTATTTATATTATTTATATTTATATTGATGATATAATTTTTAAATTAACATTTTAATAATTTACTTTTTCATATTTTTATATATTGATATTTTTATCTTATTCCCATTTTAGGAAAATATTTCTTAAATGATGCCATATATTTAATGGTGCTGGTATATTTAAAAATCTTTGACCACTTTTGTTCTTATGAGAAACTATTCAAAATGGTAAAATTATGATCTCAAAACAAATTTATTCTCAGAATTTCATACATTGTTACTTTTTTCCTAACATTTATTGAAATTCATCAGCTATTCAATACTCATTTAAAGATAATATAGTAAGGAAAGCAATGGAATTAAAAGTGACATTATGAATTGCCATCTGGATGTAAGGAAATATTAGATAATAACATATACCTGAAAACACTAGCTCACATTATGTCAGAAACAACATGTTGATAATAATACCACTGTCACCTCTAACTTAAGATCTATTGCCTTAAGTCCTATGGTTGAACCAAAATGGAAAAGACTAAACTTTCTACACACAGATAGTAAAAAAAAAAAAAAAAAAAGTTAAATAATGTTGAAGGAGAATTAAATCTTGGTACTTTTCAATTAATAAGAAATATGAGTGAGACAAAGTGATCTGTGTGGAAAATAATGTCATCAACATATCTTTGAAAAAGCAACGTTTGTATATTTGGATGGTTCTAAAAGTGTAAACAGACAAATTGGTTCATTCCTTAAAACATGGGGTAAAAAAAAAATCTGAGTAACATAGGATTATGCATGCCATGAACAAAAGAAACAAAGAAATCTACTACTTTAAAACTATTTTCAAATTTATTTTATTATTTTCCATCTGTATTTTTAGTCTGCATATATGTCTCCATTCTACCTAAGGAAGTAAAAAAAAAGGCATCAGATTTCCTGGAAAATACATGACAGGCAGCTGTGAGATGCCATGTATTTGCTGAGAATCAAACCTATGTCCTCTAGAAGTGCAGCCAGTAATCTCAACCACTAAGACATATTTCTAGTCCAAGCCTTTTTGATTGTACACTTGAGCTAGAAACTCAAGCAGGAGACAACCATAGCTTGCCCTTAAAATGCTAATATATACTATAAAAAAGAGTCTAGGAATTAACTTGTGTTCTCTCAAGAAACTGTGTTAACCTTGGCTAATCATAAATTATAAAGAAAGACATTCAAGACAAGTAAAGGCCTGTGTTAGGCTTAATGGAATGACAATTCTGATTTACTTACTTTTTATGGCTGACCATGATTTTTCTAAGGTTGTAACAGTGAAAGTTACCATGAGAAATTCTACTACCATTGCCATATTCATCATCCAGCTATTGTACAATGAAAGTAAGGAATCTGAAATAGAAACTAAAAAGATTTAAAAATTAGAAAATTAATGCAGCTATATACTAGACTAAGAAATTAAACAATATCATTTACTATCATTTAACCAACTCTTAGAATTCTTCAGAGCTGAATATGGTGATACATGTCTGTAATCAGCAAACAGGAAGCTGAAGAAGGAGGATTGAGTCCAACCCTATCAATAATGAAACTCTGTATTAAAAAGGAAAGAAAGAAAAATAAATAAATAAAGAGATAGATAGAAAACAAAAGAGAGAAAGATGACAAAGTATTGAACCTGTAGAGACACTGTTTTACTACTTACAATGGACTGATTCAATAAATTCTTACAATTATGTAAAATAGATATTTTATATCATCTTGTTTTTATCTACTATTGTCAACTTTGATTTCATGCTGTTATAGTATAAAAATTTGGGGGAAACCTTAGAATGAACTGAATGAATTTTGTGTTTAAGAGAGATATATCCACTTATGAGGGAAGAGGCTCAATCTTTATTCAGAAGGATAAATGTGATAGACATTGGAACCAGGAGATGACAGGGAAGAGGACAGGAGCCTACCACAGAGGGCTTCTTAAAGGTTCTACTGATGAGGTATCAAAGCAGGGGCTGGGACCCAATAGTCCAACTTTGGGCAGAGTGCAGGGAATCTTATGAATGAAGGGGGAGATAGAAAGACCTGGAGGGGACAGGAGCTCCACAAGGAGAACAACAAAGCAAAAACTGAGCCCTGGGAGCCCTGCAGAGACTGATACACCAAACAAGGACAATGCATGGAAAGGACCTACAAACCTCTGCTCAGATGTATCCCATAAACTCAGTATCCAAGTGGGGTCTCTAGTAAGGGGAGCAGGGTCTTTCTCTGGCATGAACTCAGTGATAGGCTCTCTGATCACCTCCCCTTGGGGGATACAGCCTTGCCAGAACACAGAGGAAGATACTGCAACCAGTCCTGATAAGATATGATAGGCTAGGGTCAAATAGAAGGGGAGGAGGACCTCCCCTATCAGTGAACTAGGGGAGGGGCATAGGAGAAGAAGAGGGAAGGAGGGTGGAATTGGGAGGAGACGAGGAAGGGGGCCACAGCTAGGATACAAACTGAATAAATTGTAATAAATGATAATAATAATGATGATGATGATAATAATAAAGAGACATATAAATATTTGAGGCCATATTGTAGTAAGCAAAATTGACCTCCAAAATATACATAAATATTTCCTGGAAATTTGCATCATGTTATATTATGTGGAAAAAGGAGTCTTCTGGTAATTAAAGGTGTTAATTCTAAATAAGAAGACTATTTGATATTATTTGGGTGGACACTTTATTGATTGATTGATTGGTTGAGTGATTGATTTTGGTTTTTTGAAACAGGGTTTCTCTGTGTAGCCTGGGTTGTCCTGGACTCACTTTGTAGACCAGGCTGGCCTTGAACTCATAGTGATCTGCCAGCCTCTGCCTCTCTGAGTGCTGGGATTAAAGGCATGCATCACCACATCTGGCTATAATAACAATTCTTAACAACAGAGACTTTCACTGGATGAAGTCAGAATGAAGAAAACACAGAGTGACATAAATCTAGGAAAACAAGAGAGCTAAAGATATGCTTCCACATTTAACAATATTTACCTTTGTTCCGTAATTGCAGATAGACAAGAAGGGCTGCTGCACAGGAGACTATGAAACACAGGAATTGTGAGACTTTCATTATTTTTTTTAATTTATGGGCACATGCTTTGCCTCTAGTTACATGCCCTAAAACAGAGAGATAGAATTAACAATAATAGCTCAGGAGTATGAGACAGTAACCCCGGGACAGACACCTGAAAAGGTGGGTATCATTATCCCACTCCTACTATTCTCATAAATAGATCTGAAATATCAGCCTGTTTTGTGACTAGGACATCTCAGTTGGATTTGTAAGACTTCCAGAGCAAAGAGAACTTTTCTTTTCCCTACCCTAACAAGTTTACCTAGCAAAAAAGTCAGTGACTGAGGGGACTAGAGACAGCTCAGCTCATAGTATTCCTCATCAGATTCAATCTTGGGAAGAGTAGCTGTGTAAACAGTATTAGCTGATCTAAGGAAACTGAGTTGGACACATAGGTTCTAAGAATAGAAGCGGTTGGCTTTTCTCACCTTTGATCTGCTAAAACCCTGCTCAGAGACTCACTTCCTAAGATTAAGAGATGCTAGAGAAGTGTTTTTCCACAACATTAAGAATATATAAACATAGAATAGTTAATCTTCATATCACCTGCCAGAAAATGATGAATAAGATTTTTTAAGTTACTAGAAATATATTTTAGACAAGATAGCACAGTTTTGATGTCTAGCATCTAGAAGACAGAGTCAGAACTGATTTTCTGTTTTTATAGAGTCACCATTGGGGATATTGTATAAAAATTATCTGATATTAAAAACAGAGAATTACTTTCTCATGGTGACCAAGGAATAGTTTATTTCAGTGAGTGGTCTCCACAGTCTGGAAGATGTACAACAAGAAATGTTAAGCCAGTACTGTAAGTAATAGCATGATGACACAAGCCAAACACATCTATAGATCAAGCAACATATTAAGGTACTCCAATTTGCAAAATAATTGACAGGGATTTTATCTCACTTTTCATGGACTCTCTACATATTAGCTCCACTGTGTTTCCAATTATCAACAACTATGGTTCCTTGTTTAAGAAACCAAGAATTGAAATTTACAGTCACTTGTACAAAGTTCCAGAATTGTTGCTCTGATTATTTTGCTCCATTGTATTTCAACAAACCTTTCAGTAATTTTTAAAAGGGCTTGTTTCAAAAGACTGAGAAGAAACCATGCTTATTTTATTCTCTCTTTTGTGGTTGTGATTCCTTTGGTGAGAGGAACAATCTCCTACCTCCTTCTTCTAATTAAGGAAGCATTTCTTACTTCCCTCGCATCAGTTGTAGGGGCATCTCTACTACCATCAAAGCCAGCAGAGTGTTGACATATGTGATATCAGAACACAGCTTGGTTCAACTCAGTGGTCAGTGTTAGTTCAAACTTCATGAGTCTGACAACAACTAACTTATTTCAGCATGTGTAAAGACAGCACAATTTGGAAACAGTTTCCTAGAGATAATTAATCCCACAGGCACAACAAAGCTTATGACATAATCTACTTCCTTACTTAATGTATAAAACCAATCTTAATGGAAGATGTAACCTGTACTCTCCAATAGTTTTGATATACTTATTTTTTTAAAATTTTCATATTCATTTATTTATTATTTATTATAATCTATTCCTTCAATTGTAGCTCCCTCCCTTGTCTCCCCCCTGGGCCCATCATTCCTCCCTCTCCCCCTGGTCCCCCTCCCCCAGTACTCAGCATAATTTCTAATGGAACATATTAGGACTATATATAATTGACAAATCACAAAGGTCTATTATATACTGTTTTCTTAATGAGTTATCAGTTTTATAATATCATCCATGTCCATATGAAAAGTATGTTTGCCCAATAAAGATGGGGCTTTTAGCTTTAGACATGAGTTTGAGGATGTTTCAAAGATGTAGGCTTAATGAACAAAAGTTTATAAATGTTGCTGCTCTTGCCTTTAGGAGAATTTACATGGTTTTAAAAAGAAAACTATTAATTTTTAAATAAATCTTTAAAATTTAAATGTTCCCTTAAAAATCCAAACTGTAAGAAATCAAATAAAAAAATCACTCACTTCTTGTAAAGAACTCAATATACAGAGGCTTTTCAGGGTGCATTGCTGAAATAACTGCTTTCCCATTTGTACCTGGAGAGATTATCATAACTGTGGAGTAAGATCTGGGACAGCCATTAACTCCAGAAGCACCAACTCTCTTACCAGTGAAAGTCCCAGTAGTCTCAGGTAGGAGGTTATAATTTACCAGCCTTTATACAAACACAGTCCTTCACTTGGCTTTTCTTACAGTTATTAAGACGAAATGACTAGAAAGGTCACCTAGACATCAGAGCATTAGTCACATGAGCCAGAATGTCTAAGTTTCCACCATTTCCATCGTATTTACCTTTAAATCTGAAGTAAATAAATGAAGTAAGCTTGACGTTGAACATTATCAGCACACACAGGATTACACTAATATCTTCCAACCACAAAGTGTCCAATTCAAAGTATTGACTTGAATCTGGGACTTGGAAGAGAGGAAAGAATCAGAACAGTTGAAGCCAGGAGAGGAAGTGTAGATTACACCTTGAAAGTAGGCTTGCTTTTCCGATTTCTGATGCTTCATGCCTCATATATATACAACAACATTATAGAAGAAACTTGGCCTACTTGATTTTGGAGATGAACATGTTTGTGTCAAACCCAAAAGAGGCTATGAGGAGGCAGGTAGCCATTCTTTGCAATCAGCATGGCTTTCTCTTACCAGTCTGTCTGAAAGTCACATGAATGTATTGTTTTTATTTGTTTTATTTAGTGCTGAGGCTGCTCAGGAGTTCTGTCCCATGTACAGGAGAGTGAAAGAGAACATTCTTAGATGATCAGCATCTCTGGAATGGAAGAGGTCTTTTAATTCTCAAGCATCATATTCCCTGGGAAACATCCTCTCTCCATCCTCCTCTTCCTCTCTGTCTTCACTTTCTAGCTGCTACACGTCTCCCTTGATACCCGTATCTACCACTCCCTTTGTCACCAAGAGTGTCTTCTCAATACCCACTCATTGACAGTCTAGATCTTTGAGAAGAGGAAAGTTTGGTGTTTCCCCATTCACCCACCACTGTGCCCTCCAGATTCATTCAATGCATCCTTTAGAAAACTTCTAGTGAGGAATAGTTTCCTTGTCTCTTGGGTTTGGGGCTAGCTCTGAAATAAGAGAAAGAGATTCATAGCAGAAAAGAATAACACATATTTCATCAATGTTTCCTGGCAAAGCATTCTTTAGCACAAAGACCCCAGGATCAGAGTGATGTACCGATTTTTTATGCTTCTGTTTCATGAAACATGGGCAACTCAATAGGAGTATGTTTGGACTGTAGAACAGATACAATAGGGCCTGCTGGCTTGGGTTCTCTGGGGCTTTTCTTATTTTCTCTTAGATTTAGGACAGGTCTCTTCTCAGACGAGCTCTTATGGCCTACCCTCAAAGGTAATTTCTGCCAGGGCAGCTCTTAGAGACAAAGGTAGTCAGGAAGTTAGAGCAGTGTTTTGGGAGAAATAGAAACTAGGATCCTGGTGATTTGGAAAAGAGGAATTCTAATTTTTTTTTTTTTTTTTACTTTCCATGGAAGGTAATGGCAGAGGAGGAGAAAGGAGGGCAGAGGGAGGGTGGAAAGGGCTTCTTCTAGTGCCCTTTGGGGGTCTGCTTCAGTTATAAATGCACACGATGTTGAGGTACTATACTTTGTACTCCCAAGCTCAGAATCTCAACAATACCAACTGGGCATCAGCTACTGTTTCAGTCATCATTGGAGCCATCAGTACGAGGAATGCATGGGATTCCTCTGATGTAATGCTTCCCACGAAGCGTACACTCTGGTGGGAATAGGGGAGTAAAAAGACAGTAAAATGACAAGTGTTGGAAAGCAGAGGAAAAAATGGGCATTCTTGTGCACTTTTTGTAGGAATGTCAAAATAGTGAAGGCCTAGTATAATATCTCTTCAAGAAAAATAGAATTACTGTATGGTCTAGAAACTCCATTTTTTTTTTTGACATATGACCAGAAGAATGGAAAACACACTCTAGAAGTGGTATTTGGATGTCTGAGTACCAATACATCTGGACTACTTTAAGGGCCTTATATAAGGAGAATCACACAATATCTTTTCATGACAGGATTATTCATTTATGCAGATAACATATGGTCCAATTTGCTGTCTATTTGTATTTGTTTTAAGACTATTGGTGTGTTCATGTCACAGGAAAAATGCAAATGAAAAACTCCTCTGAAAGTGCTCCATTCAACCTTTGATTCTGTATTATGATTAGGGCAATAGCGCTGGCATATTACAATGCCTCAGTCCTCAACCTGTAGGTCATGACCATCAGAAAACACTTACATTTCCAATGATCTTAGTAACCTCCACCTGTAAATTTGTGTGTTTCAACCTTATAACTGTAATTTTGCCACTGAATGATGACTCAGTTCCTAAAACCTTCAAAAAAATGTGCTTTTTAATGGTCATGACCTACAGGTTGAGAACCAATAGTATATATAGGACTACCTCACCTTACTTGTTTTGTGCCTTAAAGATAAAAAGGAAAGACAACAGATTTCAAAATGTTCCCCTTGTTTTTTAAATTTCCATTTTGATTTCTCCCCTAATGATTAAAATAAGAATGACTCCAGTTGTCTATGAGCACCATTAAAATCAAACAATGTTTTTTTTTGGAAAAGAAAGTAATTTTGAGAGGAGTGTCTTTGAATTTACATCAATCTCTAAAAGAAATATTTGAATTTAAAAGTATCTCATCACTATGAACATATGTTTTAAAATTAATAATATCCATATCGTTGCTTACTGATAATAGTTCTTTTTAACAATTGTTAATTTGAACTAATTTTGCTTTTGTGAATATATTTATTTTATTTTAAATTTTTTAAAATATTAGTCACAGTTTATTAACTTTGTAACCCAGCTGTGGCTCCCTCCCTTGTCCCTTCCCAGTCCCACCCTCCTTCCCTCATCTCCTCCCTGCCCCTTTTCAAGTCCACAGACAGGGGAGGTCTACTCCCCTTCCATCTGGCCCTATCAGGTTTCTTCAGGACTGGCTGCAATGTCCACCTCTGTAGCCTAGCAAGGCTGCTTCTCCCGGAGTGGGGGTGGGTGGGCAAAGAGCCAGCCATTGAGTTTTATTTTGAATTTATTTTTTGAAAAGTTGATCTTTTAATTGAAGAAAAAAATTTCTTACAATATGTTCTGATTACAGTTTCTCCTCTCTCAACTGTTCTGAGCTTCTCTTTGCCTCTCCGCATACCCCAACCCCAACTCTAAGCCTTCCTTTAATCTCTGGCTTTTTACAGAAGTAGATATTTGATACAAGTTATCTTGACCATGACTCCCTGCCCTCACCCAACATTCATAACTGCAACATCCCCTGAGCTCTCCAACACGTGTCCTCCCAACATCATGTCCTCTATTTATTTTTTGTTAAACCAATAAGTTTATGATGTTAGTCATTTGTGAGATTTTGGGTCATAAACTGAGTCATAGGCCTATTTTATCAATGGTCAGGATTTCAAAGAAAACTGACTCTTACTCCTCCAGCATCCATTAACTGCTAATAGATCCTCATCTAGAGTTGGGGCTCCTCAGGAGCTCCTGCTCTTTAAAAAAGTGATTTATTTATTACAGTTAATTCACTTTGTATCCCAGCTGTGGCTCCCTCCTTGGTCCCTCCCAATCCCACCTTTTCACCCTCATCTTCTCCCATGCCCCTTCCCCAGTCCACTGTTAAGGGAGGTCCTCCTCCTCTTTCATCTTACCCTAACCTATCAGGTCTCATCAGGACTGGCTGTATTGTCTTCCTCTGTGGCATGCTTTTTTAATGCTGGAATGTTTAACAGGTTTGATCTTGACTCAAAAAGTTCAAGATAGTGAGTTAATGAGATGGCACAGCAGTGAAGAGCACTGCCTGCACTTTGAGAGAACCTGGGCTCAATTCTCAGGACCCACAAGGCGGCTATTAACCATTTGGAGAATCGCACACCATCTGCTGGCTTCCACAGGCACTACGTGTGAAAGCAAAACAGCCATACAGATAAATAAAATTTAAAAAGATAAAAAACAGAAGTTCTTTTTTCTCATTTTTAAAATTAATTACACTTCATTCATTTTGTATCCCCCCTGTAGCTCCCTCTCTCCCAACCCCACCCTCACTCCCCCTTCATCGACTCCGCTTCAGCTTCTGAGTGGGTGCCATAGTAATGGGAACAGGGACTGTCTCTGACATGAACTCTGTGGCCTACTCTTTGATCACCTCCCCCTCAGCGGGGAGCAGCCTTACCAGGCCACAGAGGAAGACAATGCAGCCACTCCTGATGTGATCTAACAGACTAGGATCAGAAGGAAGGAGAGGAGGACCTCCCCTACCAGTGGACTTGGGGAGGGGCATGCATGGAGAAAAAATAGAAAGTATTAAGCAATCAGAACAATTTATTAGGTATTGATAACTGCTGATTTCCCCCCCAAAACACACACACACACACACACACACACACGAATCCAAAACAAAACAAAAAATCCTAAACCGCTATGAATTTGACAGAAATTCTTTCTCAAGGAGCAGAATACTCAGATGCATCTACTATTAAGCTATAAAAGTCAGGGCTCTGGAATATAGAGATTGTACCACATGTTCCGGTGGCCTATGGACACTATAGTTCAAGCAACAATCATTTTTCTTTTGCTAAATGTCTTACTGGGAAGCTAAAAGACTTTTACAGGATGACACCATCTGTTCCTTACATACCTCTTTCATTTAGATGCAAAATGAGCATGACTCCTATGATTTCAAACACTGAAATGATGAGGACCATTGCACTCTTTTTCCAAGAACGATTTCTCTCAAAGCAGCTACCTATAATAATAATAATAATAAATACTTGATATTTATATAGATTATTCTGCACTGAAAAAAATCCATCAGGAAAGCAATAGCTATTTTTGTGTATATATGTGTAATATTTTAAAGTTAAATTTTAAAATTATTTCTTTTAAATTTTCAGATTATAATATGATTACATCATTTTTATTCCCTTTCTTTTTTATTTTTTTATTTTATTTTTCTCATTAGTTACATTTTGTTAATTCTGTATCCCAGCTGTATCCCTCATTCCCTCCTCAATCCCACCCTCCCTCTCTCATCTCCTTCCTTCCCCTTTCCAAGTCCACTGATAGGGAAGGACCTCCTCCCCTTTCATATGACTCTGTTTTGCCAGGTATTTTCAGGACTGGCTGCAAAGTCCTCCTCTGTGGCCTAACAGTACTGCTCCTCCCTTGTGGGGTGGGGAGGTCAAAGAGCCAGTCATTGAGTTCCTGTTAGAAATAGTCCTTGTTCCCCTTACTATGGGAAACCAATTGATTACTGAGCTATCACGGGTCACATCCGAGCAGAGGTTCTAGGTTTTATCCTCTCATGGTCTTTGGTTGAGTGTCCATCTCAGAAAAGACCTGAGCACACACAGTTTCTGAGCAGTGGAATACCTGAACTTCTGAGTTGGTGAACGGAAGGACCTCTAACCCAGGAAAATATAGACCTCCTCCCTCCTTGCCACAGCGGCACAGCGGACTCGTCTTTCTCAGCGCAGACCTAACTGCCCGGGGTATACAGCCGCTGAGGCGGAGCCCCAAGCCCTTTAGCAGCAGACAAAAACCAGCATTACGTGTCCCAGAGTCCCAGATTCGCACAGCGGCTGCACCATCCTCCCAGGGCGTGAATCTGCTAGATGCCGTACTAGCTCCGCAGGATCGCTATCACTGATGGTACGGCCTGCCCAATCCCACAGTGACAGAGAATATGCTATATACTCACCAAAACCAGGCAGAAATGTCATACAACCTGGACACACCAGGCGCTGGGCCTCCCAAGCTTGGAGAGCACAGTGAAGAGACCCCCAGGACTTCCCAGAAAGCATCGGGACTAGCGACCCAGTCTCCAGTTACAGCAGGACTTGGTGGTGGAGCAGCACTGAGCTGGCAGGGCACAACAGCCCTCCAGTTTAAGACTAACCAGGGCCAAACTAGAGAACAGAGAGCCTGGTTACCCCATCCCTGCTGTTGATGTGACCACCCTGAAATCTCCAGCTGCAGCAAGACCTCAGAACCTGGCAATGACAGCAGCACAGAATTGGCAGAGCACATCAAAGAAGCAGGGGCAAACCAGAGAGCAGAGAGCCTGGATACCACCATCTCTGCCAAGTGACCTGCCTGTAAGTGAGTGCACCCTTGAGAATCTGCAGATCCCCAGATCCTGGGTCCTTCTAAAACAGAAGCCAGGCATCAAATCCCCTCCCACCCACATACCCACTTTGGGAAACAGTGGGGCACTAGGGACATTGAAGTTTCTGCTCTGTGGGTCTAGTTGAGGAGTTAAGGCAGTTAATGCCAGAAATTGTGCTGTGATCATCACTAGCGCCTGCGACATATACAGTGCAGAGCCCCTCCCACACACTCAAGGGTTCAACATTAGCCATCACTCTGTCCCTCGAAACACACGTCCACGCACACTTACACACACACACACACACACACACACACACACACGCATGCACGCACGCATGCACGCACGCATGCACGCACGCACACTCACACTTGCATTTGCCCCGTTTGCGCCTACGTACTTTCCTCCCACAGGTACAGCTAGTCCTCAGCACACGCTGAGAGTTCTCAGCTTCCTGAAGAACTCTCCAGATGCCAGAGAGAGACAATACCAGTCTGATCTGCAGAATCCAAAAACAAACAGGGAAGGTTTCAGATAAGCCAATGGCCAGGGGTAAGTGAAAGAACACTTCCAACATAAATCAGGACATCATGACTTCACCAGCAAACCCCAAAATCGATGGATACTCCATTTCAGCAGAAGCACAGGAAAATGATTTTAAAGCCATGCTTGCCCAATTATTTGAGGCTCATAAGGAGGAAATGAACAAATCTTTCAAAGAGTTGGCCAGTCAATTGGAGCTAAAGAAAGAAGAAATAGACAAAATCCTTAAAGAAACACAGGCAAACATAGACAAACAAATAGATACACAAGTAGAGGAAAAATTAGTGGCATATAAAAAGGAAATGAAAAAAGAAATAGAGGCCATCGTAGAGAGACAGGAATCCAAATTCAAACACATGAAAGAAATGGTGCAAGGCATGAAAACAGAATTAGAATCAATAAAGAAAACACAAAATGAGAAAACCCTTAAGCTGGAGAACTTGGAGAAAAGATCAGGAACCACAAAAGTAAGCGTCACCAACAGAATTCAAGAGATGGAAGAGAGAATCTCTGGAGCTGGAGACACACTTGCAGAAATAGATACTTCTCTCAAAGAAAAAGTAAAATCAGAAAAGTTCCAATCACAAAATATCCAAGAAATCAAGGATGCTATGAAAAGACAAAATCTAAGAATAATAGGAATTCATGAAAAAGAAGACTCCAGGCTCCAAGGTCCAGAAAATATTTTCAAGAAAGTCATAGAAGAAAATTTTCCCAACTTAAAGAAAGAGATGTCCATAAATATACAAGAGGCCTACAGAACTCCAAATAGACTAGACCAGAAAAGAAACACATCACGTCACATCATAGTCAAAACACTAAATGTACAGAACAAAGAAAAGATATTAAAAGCAGCAAGGGAAAAAGGCCAAGTAACATATGAAGGTAGACCTATCAGAATCACACCGGACTTCTCATCAGAAACTATGAAAGCCAGAAGGGCTTGGGCAAGTATCATGGAGACTCTAAGAGATCACAAATGTCAACCCAGACTACTATACCCTGCAAAGCTTTCAATCGACATAGATGGAGAAAACAAAATTTTCCATAACAAAACTAAATTTACGCAATATCTACATAGCAAACCAACCCTACAGAAGATACTAGAAGAAAAACTCCAACCCAATGAAAACAAATTCACCCAAGAAAACAGGGCATACAGATAATATCCCAACAAAAATGAAAAGAAAACAAGCAATGAAACAGGGTTAGATCACCAACTCCATTACAAAAGGAACTAACATGTTTTGGTCAATATTATCTATCAATATCAATGGACTCAACTCACCAATAAAAAGACACAGGCTAACAGAATGGTTAAGGAAACAGGACCCAATGTTCTGTTGCATCCAAGAAACACAACAAAGATAAACACTACCTCAGAGTAAAGGGCTGGAAAACTGTTTTTCAAGCAAATGGTTCCAGAAAACAAGCTGGAGTAGCCATCCTAATATCTAATAAAATAGACTTTCAACCCAAGTTAATCAAAAAAGATAAGGAGGGCCACTATATCCTCATCAAAGGAAAAATCCACCAAGAGGACATCACAATCTTGAATATCTATGCCCCAAATACAAGAGCACCGACATTCCTAAATGAAACATTATTAAATCTTAAATCATACATTGATCCTAATACCTTAATAGTGAGAGACTTCAACACTCCACTCTCACCAAGGGACAGATCAACTAGACAGACACCAAATAGGGAAATAAAAGCACTCACAGAATCCCTAAATCAAATGGACCTAATAGACGTCTACAGATCGTTTCACCCAAACTCAAAAGAGTACACCTTCTTTTCAGCACCGGATGGAACCTTCTCCAAAATAGACCATATAGTGGGTCACAAAGCAAGCCTCAACAGATACAAAAGGATTGAAATAATTCTTTGTATACTATCTGACCACCATGGACTAAAGCTAGACATCAACAACAGAAACCACAAAAAGCTGACATGCACATGGAAACTGAACAACTTACTACTCAATGACAGCTGGGGTTAAGGAAGAAATAAAGAAAGAAATTAAAGACTTCCTAGAATTCAATGAAAAGGAAGGCACAACATATCCAAATTTATGGGACACATTGAAAGCAGTGCTCAGAGGAAAATTTATAGCACTAAGTGCCTGCAAGAAGAAATTCGTAACATCACATACAAACAACTTAATGGCCCAACTGAAAAACCTAGAAAAAAAAGAAGATACACCCAAGAGGAGCAGATGGCTGGAAATAATCAAGCTAAAGGTTGAAATCAATCAATTAGAAACAAATAAAACTATCCAAAGAATCAATGAAACAAAAAGCTGGTTCTTTGAGAAAATCAACAAGATAGACAAACCTTTGGACAAACTAACTAAAAAGCAGAGAGAAACTATCCAAATCAGCAAAATCAGAAATGAAAATGGGGACATAACCACAGACACTGAGGAAATCCAAACAATTATTAGGTCATACTACAAAAGCCTATATGCCACAGAATTTGAAAATCTAAATGAAATGGATAATTTTCTTAAAAGATTCCATCTACCAAAACTAAGTCAAGATCAGGTAGAAAGACTGAATAGCCCTATATCTCCCAAGGAAATTGAAGCAGTCATTAACAGTCTCCCCTCCAAAAAAAAGCCCTGGACCAGATGGCTTCAGCGCAGAATTCTACAAGACCTTCAAAGAAGTGCTAACTCCAATTCTCCTCAAGCTATTCCACAAAATAGAAACAGAAGGAACACTACCAAAGTCATTCTATGAAGCCACAGTCACCTTGATACCTAAACCACACAAAGATCCAACAAAAAAAGAGAACTTCAGGCCTATCTCTCTTATGAACATTGACGCAAAAATACTCAATAAAATACTTGCAAACCGAATCCAAGAACACGTCAAAGATATCATCCACCATGACCAAGTAGGCTTCATCCCAGGCATGCAAGGGTGGTTCAACATACAGAAATCCATCAATGTAATCCACTACATAAACAAACTGAAGGAGAAAAACCACATGATCATCTCCTTAGATGCCGAAAAAGCATTTGACAAAATCCAACACCCATTCATGTTTAAAGTCTTGGAGAGATCAGGGATACAAGGCACATACTTAAAGATAGTAAAGGCAAAATACAGCAAGCCCATAGCTAACATCAAACTCAATGGAGAGAAACTTAAATGAATCCCACTGAAATCAGGGACAAGACAAGGCTGCCCATTGTCTCCATATCTCTTCAACATAGTACTTGAAGTCCTAGCCAGAGCAATAAGACAACTAAAGGAGATCAAGGGGATACAAATCAGAAAGGAAGAGGTCAAAGTGTCACTATTTGCAGATGATATGATAGCATACATGAGCGACCCCAAAAATTCAACCAGAGAACTCCTTCAGCTGATAAACACCTTCAGCAAAGTGGCAGGATACAAAATCAACTAAAAAAAATCAGAAGCCCTCCTATATACCAAAGACAAAAAGGCTGAGAAAGAAATTAGGGAAACAACACCCTTCACAATAGCCATTAATAACATAAAGTACCTTGGTGTGACTCTAACCAAGCAAGTGAAAGACCTGTTTGAGAAAAACTTCAAGTCTCTGAAGAAAGAAATCGAAGAAGATATCAGAAGATGGAAAGATCTCCCGTGCTCATGGATTGGTAGGATTAACATTGTGAAAATGGCCATACTGCCAAAAGCAATCTACAGATTTAATGCAATTCCCATCAAAATACCAACTCAATTCTTTACAGACCTTGAAAAAAAGATTCTCAGCTTCGTATGGAGAAACAAAAAACCCAGAATTTCCAAAACAATCCTGTACAACAACAGATCATCTGGAGGTATCTCCATTCCCTGATCTCAAGCTGTACTACAGGGCAACAGTAATAAAAACTGCATGGTATTGGCATAGAAACAGAAAGGAGGATCAATGGAACCGCATAGAAGACCCAGAAATAAACCCACACACCTATGAATACTCGATATTTGACAAAGAAGCCAAATGCATTCAATGGAAAAAAGACAGTATCTTCAAAAAATGGTGCTGGACCAACTGGATGTCTACATGCAGAAAAATGAAAATAGATCCATATTTATCACCCTGCACAAAACTAAAGTCAAAGTGGATCAAGGACCTCAACATAAAACCAGATACTCTAAATCAATTGGAAAAAAAAGTGGTGAACAGCCTAGAACTCATTGGCACAGGAGACAACTTCCTGAACAGAACACCAACAGCACAGGCTCTAAGAGCAACAATCAATAAATGGGACCTCATGAAACTGACAAGTTTCTGTAAAGCAAAGGACACCATCATCAAAACAAAACGACTGCCTACAGATTGGGAAAGAATCTTCTCTAACTCTTTATCTGACAGAGGACTAATATCCAGTATATACAAAGAACTAAAGAAGCTGAAAAGCAGCAAACCAAGTAATCCAATTAAAAAATGGGGAACAGAGCTAAACAGAGAATTCTCGACAGAGGAATATCGAATGGCAGAGAAACACTTAAAGAAATGCTCATCCTCATTAGCCATCAGGAAAATTCAAATCAAAACGACCCTGAGATCTCACCTTACACCCATCAGAATGGCCAAGATGAAAAACTCAAGTGACAACACATTCTGGAGAGGTTGTGGAGAAAGGGGAACCCTTCTCCACTGCTGGTGGGAATGTAAACTGGTACAACCACTCTGGAAAGCTATCTGGCACTTTCTAAGACAATTAGGAATAGTGCTTCCTCAAGACCCAGCTATACCACTGCTAGGTATATACCCAAAGTTCGCTCAAGTACACAAAAGGGATACTTGCTCAACCATGTTTATAGCAGCTTTATTTGTAATATCCAGAACCTAGAAACAACCCAGATGTCCATCAATGGAGGAATGGGTACAGAAATTGTGGTATTTTTACACAATGGAATACTACTCAGCAATCAAAAAGGAGGAAATCATGAAATTTGCAGGCAAATGGTGGGATCTAGAAAAGATCATTCTGAGTGAAATATCTCAGAAGGAGAAAGACAAACATGGTATATACTCACTTATATAGACTTATAAGATATGATAAACATAATAAAATCTATACACCTAAAAAAGATAATCAAGAGAGCAGACATGGGGTAAGATGATCAATCCTCAATTAGAAAGACAGATGGGATGTGCATTGAATGTATGACAGGAGTCTACTGAGCGCATCTGAAAGACTCTAACTAGCAGTGTTTTCAAAGCAAAGACTCATGACCAAACCTTTGGCAGAGTACAGGGAATCATAAGAAAGAAGGGGAGTTAGTCTGATGGGGAAAGGATAGGAGCTCCACAAGGACCAAATATATCTGGGCACAGGGTCTTTTCTGAGACTGACATTCAACCAAGGACCATGTATGGATATAACCTAGAACCTCCACTCAGATGTAGCCTGTGGTAGCTCAGTAACCAATTGCTCTCCCAAAGTGAGGGGAACAGGGACTATTTCTAACAGGAACTCAATGACTGGCTCTTTGGTCTCCCCACCCCCGAAGGGAGGAGCAGTCCTGTTAGGCCACAGAGGAGGGCTTTGCAGCCAGTCCTGAAGATACCTGATAAAACAGGATCAGATGAATGGGGAGGAGGTCCCCCCTATCAGTGGACTTGGAAAGGGGCATGGTGGAGATGAGGGAGGGAGGGAGAGACTGGGAGGGAATGAGGGATTGGGACACGGCTGGGATACAGAGTTAATAAAATGTAACTGATAAAAAAATTAAAAAAAAGAAGAAAGAAAAGACCCTGTGCCCAGATATGTTTGGTCCTTGTGGAGCTCCTATCCTTTCCATATCAAACTGCTCTTCTTTCATATGATTCCCTGCACTCTGCCGAAGGTTTGGTTATGAGTCTTAGTATCTACTTTGGAACACTGCTAGGTAGAGTCTTTCAGATGCTTTCTGCAGCAGACTCCTGTCATACATTCAGTGCATATCCCATTTGTCTTTCTAAATGAGGATTGATCATCATACCCCGTGTCTGCTTTCTTATCTTCTTTAGGTGTATAGATTTCATTATGTTTATCATATCTTTTAGGTCTATATAAGCGAGTATATTCCATGTTTGTCTTTCTCCTTCTGGGATACTTCACTCAGAATGATCTTTTTTAGATCCCACCATTTGCCTGCAAATTTCATGATTTCCTCTTTTTTGATTGCTGAGTAGTATTCCATTGTGTAAAAATACCACAGTTTCTGTATCCATTCCTCCATTGATGGACATCTGGGTTGTTTCTAGGTTCTGGCTATTACAAATAAAGCTGCTACAAACATGGTTGAGCAAATGTCCTTATTGTGTACTTGAGCAAATTTTGGGTATATGCTTAGCAGTGGTATAACTGGGTCTTGAGGAAGCACTATTTCTAATTGTCTGAGAAAGCGCCAGATTGACTTCCAAAGTGGTTGTACCAGTTTACATTCCCACCAGCAATGGAGGAGGGTTCCCCTTTCTCCACAACCTCTCCAGCATAGGTTGTCACTTGAGTTTTTCATCTTAGCCATTCTGATGGGTGTAAGGTGAAATCTTAGGGTCGTTTTGATTTGCATTTCCCTAATGGCTAATGACGTTGAGCATTTCTTTAAGTGTTTCTCTGCCATTCTATATTCCTCTACAGAGAATTCTCTGTTTAACTCTGTTCCCCATTTTTAATTGGATTACTTGGTTTGTTGCTTTTCAGCTTCTTTAGTTCTTTGTATATACTGGATATTAGCCCTCTGTCAGATAAAGGGTTGGTGAAGATTCTTTCCCAATCTGTAGGCAGTCGTTTTTATTCCCTTTCTAAAGGGACTATTTCCAGGGTAGTTTAGAAATCAATAGAGATTGGTATATCAGTGTATGAGTTATAAGAGATATTTTTTAATGCTTTCTCCTTGTGTTCATAAAAGAAGGAAAGATTTAAGATTAGAATATGAGAGGATAGAAGTAAAAAGTTAGCTGCTTTTAAGATGAGGCAAATTTGGGACTGAGACTAAGCAGGCCTAGAACAAAGTGGCTAATTGTTCTGTTACTCCATCTCACTTGCCACAAGTAGACATTATTAAGAGCAAAAAAGAGAGCTATGTATTCCTTATGATCGTTTTTCTGGGTTTTAAAGAGGATGAAAGGAGGGCAGTTATGAAGACCTCTAAACTCCCTTAGAGACCGTAATTTCCATAGGGTGAGAATTTATTACCATACATAGTTTTCATTCTTCTGTTAGAGAACTTTAGTCACTGTGGTTGCAGAAGGAAAAGGGCTCCCGCAGGCTCATATAGGTGTGTGTCCTCAGCTGTTGGAAGGTTTGGGAAAGGATTAAGCAGTGTGGCCTTGTGGGAAGAAGTGTGTCAGTAGCAAGGACTTTGAGGTGTTAAAAGATTTCCTTCATCTCTCCTTCTCTCCACACCTCTAATTTGCAAATAAAGATGTAAAGATCTTGGAAAACGTCAATAAGAAGAAAACTGAGAAAGTTTCTCCAGGGTATTATATAGCATACAAAAAAAAAAAAAAAAAAAAGCTATGAATTTTTGGTTTTCAAAGGACTTAGTCCTCCATGGGTCCAGCAAAAGGAAGGTTGGAAATGGAATCCATTTCAGTCAAATAGGATCTTCAGAAGGACAACTAGAAATGTAAAAGAGGAAACCCGAAACTTTAGAGAAATGCAGAATCATTCATTCCAAAATCTTTAGGTGACAGCCAAATTGTATTTATGGAGGAGATCTAGAGGGCCTGAATGTGCTCTTGATTGAAATATGGCAAAGATACATATGGGCTTGAATTTTAATTTTTATCGGCACATATCCATCACATATAATGATTAATTTCTTTAAGATATTTTCATTCAAATATATCATAATCATTTGTAATATTTTACCCCAATAAATTCTTGTCTCTCTTTCATCTCCCAGATCATCTTGCTTTCACATTAACATTGCACATATTTAAAAAGTTTTTTATATCTATGTAAACACTACAATCCACAAATGGAGAAAGTTATATTTGAATTTTTATGTTATATCAGTTAAAATACCAATTACCTGGTACATTCACTTTATGTCCCACAAATGAAAATCCTATTCTGTATAGCTGAGTTAAACTCCACCATGCATGTATACCACATTCTCATGTATTTTTTTCTGTTCCTTTGTTCACAGTCATTAAAACTAATCTCATACTTGGCTATTGTGAATAATGCTACAGTAAATAGAAATGCGCCATTATCTCAGTTGTATGGTCCCTTGCAGTCTTTGGGAGTATACACCCAGTACTGGTAACACTAGAACATATCAAAGTTCTAATTTTAGGTTTTGAAGAACCTTTCTGTGTGATTTATCACTGGGAGATGTGAACCAGTCACAATCCCAGATACAATATCTACAACACAACAAAGAGGTGCTCCACCCAAATCCAGTATAGTGGACTACTGATATTTCCAGGATTACTTGGATGAACAAAGTGGCTCAAGGGTGGTAACTGTATAAGATCCCCCCCAGTGAGAGTCACCATTTTGGTGAGTCATGAAAATTGCTTCCTGGAATGTCTGTGTTCAGCTTACACACTACTTCCTCTGGAAGATTTCCCCACAGAAGTTGTTTACTGATTTTATAAACAATAATGAGGACGAGAATCATGAGATTTCTGAGTTGTGTGAGATTTCGGTTCCTTTTAAATTTCCTTGTCTCCCTAAGTGTTATCAGTCTTCCTTCACTATATAGGAAGAGTGTTTCTATTAAAGGAAAAGCTACACAACACTATACCACTTTCTCCGGCCCTTATATTCTGTTAATTCATCTTTATGACATTTTCTAAATTTGGAGAAAGATGTGTAGACATATATATATATATGTACATATATATATTTGTATCTGAGAATTTAGTCATTATATTATATCAAAAGTCACTTACTTTCAGGAGTTTGACCAGTTGAAAGCCCCACAGAGACTGCAAAAGAAAGATTTCTCTACATTCTACTAGTATAAGTGCTCTAAAGCTAGAAACACTAGTGCTTTGAAAGCAGTTTGGTGGAAACCCCACAACTGTTTATCAAAACAATAGGAGTCTACTTTGCATCTTTTGGTACTAAGAAAGCCAGCAGTCAGGGAGGGAGGTTCCAGTTGTCCTATCCTGATATTTCTGTGTGCCGTAGCCAAAGGGTAAAGTCTCTTTAGCAACAGGTCTCATCATCTAGTTTCGCTATAACCACCAGCAGTAGAAATAGCCTTTGTGGTTTGTGAGGACTTAGGGCTTCACTGGCCTAACATGTGTCTATAGAGTTCGTCCCCCATGACGACGAACATTTCCTCTGTCATCCTTTTGGATCCTAGAAGGGTATTTCTGTTGGTTTTTAGTTCCATATGATGGCTTGGAAAAAAAAAAAACTCAACTGTTGTTCTTATGGCTGTATTTACAAATATATAAGACACTCATGAGCTAGCCTTCCATAATGAAATTTCTTTTACAGAAGGTAGACAAGAACTTTGAAAGCTCACCACTGTCCACTTCAGGAAGAGCCAACTGATTCTGGAGGGCTGAAAGAACACTAATACAGAAACATGAAGCAGCATGAATACTGCATGCAAAGATCCCATCCTTTGTATCAATTATTTCATTATAAGAAGTAATGTTGATACAAAAACAGGAGAGACTATCCATCTAGCCATCCACAATCCAATCTTGTTCCATCTGGCCCCCGCAGTCTAAAGTGCTGCTTTTGCAGAGATCCCGAGGACTGCCTTTGACAGTCCTCGGGCTGTGCTGTTTTTTGCTGCTCATCCTGGCACAGGCCTAAAATGGAGCAGCGTGATATGTAGCCTGCTGTGCCTACTGCTGCAGGTGGCTCCCTCATTCTAACTAGCTTGATCCAGCACCACAGCCTCTTTTCTTCATCAGCTATATCCGGTTACTGAAAGAGGATGGGTGAAAAATCTTCACTTGTGGTGTACTTATTTGCATGGCGTAAACACATCCCAAATGCTCTGGCAGGGTATAACTGCCCGGTCCCTATAAAAACTCAATGATTTTCCTTTGGTGTTTTTATCATTTATTCTTCTGTGAACTCTTTCCTGGGCTTTAAAGCCTCCTAGAGACTGACTGATGTATAGTAGGTGATATTTTGGCAAAAATGTCCCTTTCATTCCAGCCGTCGGGTTTGTCTTTAGGTGAATCAAGTAGATACGTTTTCATCTACCTTGTCTTCTGTTTATCCCACCTTGATTGCACTAGCTTTTTAAGAACCCAATCTCACAACAGTGTGATGCAGCCATGATCATTCAGGCCTTTACAGCCATTGAAGCAGGACATTCTCCCCAAGCATGGTTGGATACCATAAAAAGCTAAAATGATACGCTCAGGATGCGAGGCTAAGCACTGCACTCAGGGTCAGCCGCTTTGGACCCAGAGGAGAGCATGTCTGATTGCATGCGGGTTGATGCCCCAGGTCCCGCCTCTGAGAAAAAGGTATCGGACGGGTCTGATGCTCTTTGGGTGGATGACACCTAAACGAACATCTGTACAAAGTCCCAATTTATTTCTAATATCAGAGATCAGACCTCTACTCTTGCCTGATGCGTCTAAAACAAAAAGGGGGAACTGTAGAGAGCTGCGGAATGCTATGCCTTAAAGATGGAGCTGGTTTCCGCCTTCCACCTTCCCGATGGTGAGTGCTCTCTGTCATTAACAATTCCACATTTGGCTAAGGCTGAGGATCTGGCTTGCTTCCATGTATGTGGACCTATCTGCATTGCCCCCGTGGCACGCCTGGGTTGGCTACCCAGAGGCTATTTAAGCTGTGGGCTGGCTTTCCCCGGGGTCCGAGGATTGTTCAATGTTCCCTGAATAAACTGCATTGAAAAAATAAAATAAAATAAAATACACAAATTAAAAAAATAAAGAACCCAATCTAAGTAGCAATGCAAGACGTTCATGTCTGTCAAAGCCTCTTCTACCTCGCAAAGATTACATCCCAGCATGGGGCTCTACAAAACTACTAAAGTTCCATAGTAGTAGCTGAATTAACTTTTTCCTTGAGTTTCTGTAAACAGATTATAACTAGCACTGTAACCTGACCACCTCCTATATAGCCAATTCCCCTGGTGATGCCTCTCCTTCCTCTATTGATTTCCAATCTGTCATGATTATGGGGATCTTGATCAGAGATAGGTAAGAGTTCTCAATGTCTTCTGTGAGTCAGTCCATCCACGCTGATGTCCTTTTATTGCCTCGGGTTACCCAGGATGGATCACTACTTACTGTCTCTACAGTTGTGTGTGTGATACCCACATTGTTCTATGTGTTCCCAGGTCCCACAGGCTCAAAACCCAGGTTTTGAGAAGCTCATTCCTCATCTAAAAGTCTTCCCAATTTTAAGCAGTTCAGATTCTGAACATTTCCTAAATATCATAATTTCATTGCCTTTCTTTTTGTGTTTTTGAAAATCATGCTTGATGGATATATTTTCCATCATTGTTACGTCATGTTCTTCCTCTTTATCATTTGATTTTTTTAAGCAGTGGGTTCTAAGTTTTTTATTACAAGAAAGGTGTTCTTAGCAAATAGTTAACATGTTCGTGTCTTCCAGCTGTGGGAAGTTACAAGTTCTCATTCCCCCTTTGTTTCTCTTCCATGTAAAATTTGAGACTAGCGTAAGGATAGCAACACTCTTGTCTTTTTATACAATCATTGCTCACTCATACGGAAAAATTATTTGTGGGCAGGCAAATAAGCCTATGTTTCATGTCTTATTGCCCGTTATAAAAGCATCTGTCTGCTGACAGAGCTTTCTTATGATATGTCTGTAATACATGTTACTTCCTGAGATTGCAACAATATAGTCAACTAGGCATTTGGGGTGAATCTCCATACTCACAGGAAACACACCCACTCAACAATGAGGCGTTCCACCTGATGCCAGGTGAAGAACGATTTCAGCACTAAGTACATCCTTCCCAAAGGAGGCTCTACTCTCAGATATCTCAGCGTTTGATGCATGATTTATAACTCACCACAGTGAGCCTGCAACTGTCCCTGAAGAACAGAGGCTCATTACCCCATATCACAAGGGAAATTGTATAGAAACTGAGGTTGGCCTCACATTCCCTGATGAACAGGGTACCAACCACTCCTCCCAAAAATTTCCTGTGTAGACAAAACCCAAAATTACTTACTTCAACAGAGCAACCATGACTGACTGAATATGCCATATTAAATTTATATTAGTGTACCAATGAGTTTATTTGGGATTACTTACAAGACCCTTCCTTAGTAAGTGGTTACTTATTGAGCCTGGATGATTCAAAGGTAGATAGCCGTATTTCTGAATGGGTCTCTCCAGCATGGGTGATGACATAGGCAAGTTACATCTTAGAACTCCCTGATCAACTTGGATACCAATCACCATAGGTAAAGGGGGTTTCAATTTGAAACCTTGGGCTGTAAGACTGATCCATCTCCAAGTCACCAGGCTTTCTTGTGGCCCTGTTATGAACTTGTACTTTCTTTGTACTGCTTTGTCTTCCTTTATCCACTACCACTTTCAAAAAGGCAACCGCAGCTTTTGTAAATAGTAAAGGCACTGTCAGAAGCACCACCAGCATAAAACAGAGAATGTAGGAACAAAAAAAATTAGTTAAGCACATATATAAGTTAAGCACATATGATTCAAGAGTTTAGGGCTCTCTGGGAAAAATGGCTTGAGGACAAACGATTGGATAAGCCGTAGCTACTTTACCTTTTCCCATTTGTGCTACCCACCACCCCACACCTACTTACGACGTATGAGATGTTGCTGAGCACAGTAAATCATGAAGAAGGCTAGCAGCTCACATGCTGTTATACTCAGAATCACTATCCAAACAGTTTTCCACGAAAACAGTTCACCTGAAATAGAGAGTCACAAACCTTATCATTGAGAAAACTTGGCGCAGACATACCTAGTTAGGAATGGAGATTCATCTGAAGCATGCTACAATTTAAGAGCCTACCACCTGGAATATTAGGCCTAGGCAAGTATGGAGAGGCAGATTAATGGTAGGTAAAAAGCAGGACATGACTGGAGTGAAAATAAGCCGGGTAGAACTTAAGAGTGTGGTTGATATAGGTAAAGGTCCTATTCACCCTGCCCCCAAAGCTTCCTGCATATAAAGGAAGAGGCTTCCCCCCCCATTTTAGTGCTTATTAAGGTCTAAATATTTCCTAATGCTCAAATGTAGGCTTTAAGGGATTTTTATGAAGTCACTCCAACTCAGTGCTGTAGTACTCATGTCTGAAGTAAGAAATCTGCACTGCTCAATTTAATGCACTTGTTGAATCTTGGCCTATTGATCCTGAATATACAGAGAGACATAAGTCAGTATAAGTTTTCTTTTTTCTTATTCATATGAATTTTCATAACTTTCTCATAAATAAAGATTCTACAGTTTATATAGCATTATTATGTCTAGCAGGTGGTTTTACAGCCAACCAAGAATTCTCCTACATCATTTCGAATATTTTTTGGTTGTGGAATAAATCTGTATTTAGCTGTTATTTTCTTTTATTATTATTATTATTATTTACAGTTTATTCGCTTTGTATCCCAGTTGTAACCCCCTTCCCTCCTTCTTCCTCCCCTAGACCTCCCTCCCTCTTTCTCCCCTAGCCTTCTTTCCTCGTCCACTGTGGACCCTGATCTGCTATGGTCAGACAGTAGGGTAGGAGGACTTCCCCTAGCTGTAACTTTCATAAATGTATTTCACAGAAATTAGTTTGTTTCCCAGATAAACTCTCATGCCTAGTAACCCAGTGAGCTCAAAATGGAATTTTCTAGCTCACCAGACAGTAACCATTTCCTACATGAATGTATTTGATCAAGACATTTCCTTTGTCGTCTAACTTGATTCTTTATATTCAGTGAACAGAATATTTGGTTAAAATTTTCCATTGCCCAAAACTGCAGCACAATCTTTAAAATTTTGGTAATTACAATTATTTAAAAGATGTTAACAATTATTTAAAATGTTATTATGTTGTTTAGGGATCATAAATAGTTAAAAGAAAATACTAGATCATAAATATACCTTTTGTTACTCAATGAAATTGTAAGTAAGCTAGTAAATACATCGATTTTTTTCTTTCCTCATTTATATACACATACATGTGTGATATAGTTTATATGTATATACATACATATGTATACATGTAAATATACATATATGTATATGCACATATATACATATACACACATATATATATTCACATATATACATATACACATATTTTTCAAGATAGGGTTTCTCTGTATAGCCTTGGCTGTCCTAGGCTTGCTTTATACATTTGTGTATCTCTCTCTCTCTCTCTCTCTATATATATATATATATGTATATCCATGTTTGCATATGTGTATATACACATGCACTCACACATGTCTTCCTGCTAAATCAATGCTTTAGTCTTTTTAAAAGTCTCTTTCAGAAAGTATCTGGCTAATATCACTGATAGATAACAATGCTGATTCATGTTTACAACACATTCTTTTGGTTTTACTTAACTCCTTTAAAGTATCAAGTTTTACTTGTTTAATTACAATGTGCATTTAATATTTCAAGCAGTTGGGTAAGATAATGTGTAAAAATCACAAAGATTTAGTTTTTGGAAAGGATACAGATGTAAAGAAATACCCTGATACTATAGTTGCATAAGAGTTAAAAGGAACTAATAAGAAAGGAAGCAATGTTAAAAGGGTAAATAAACAGGGACTCCCAACTGAATGGAGACAGGTGGGTTGTATGGTTCAGGTTACCTGTCAATGTAATATTTATTTGGAAGTGAAATTGAATATGAAACTGAAAGAGATAGGGAAAGTTAGTTGAATTTACAACATCCTGGAAGAAGAAACCATCAGAGTAAGCGTCTGAAGGCAGGGCCCATCTGCAAGAATGCGTGAGTGGACAAAGTGGAGAAGGGGACATTAGGAGATGAAGTCAGGAAAGTAACAGGGGCACAGACAACTGAAAGCAAAGGTGGGAGATGTTTAACTATTATTAACTAGGGAGCAACTTCAGGGTATTTAACGCAGATGATATTTTAAGTAACTCATCCTACCCCTATGTTCAGGATAGAGCATCATAAACTAGATTAGAAATGAGCATTTTAGGGTCCTATTTTATATTAATAAACCACAATTCATACTTAGAAAACAATGAAAAAATGGTGAGAAGTGACGAGGATGGAGAATCCAATTATTATTATTTTTCTTTTTTTTAATATTATTTACTTTGTATCCCAGCCATAGCCCCCTCCAGGGTTTCTCTGCATAGCCTTGGCTGTCCTAGACTTGCTTTATAGACAGTCCGGCCACAAAATCACAGAACTCTGCCTGCTTCTGCCTTCTTGAGTGTTGGGATTCAAGGTGTGTGCCACCACAACCAGCAAGGATACAATTATTAATCTGAATATTTTGTCTTTCTGGCTCATTCTTTTCTGAGTTGCTGGTTTCCTAAGTTCATCTTAAGTTCAATGATTACAGGCTTACACCAAACACAGATTGACCCTCAAACTCTAATACGCAGAAACATTCTTAGTGTTGATTCAGTGTGCTGGGAAACAGCTTTCAACTCCAGCTTTTGTTCACCCATGTCTCTATAATCTCAAGGCTGGTATTGTCATTGGGAGGACATCGAAAATGGAGGTTAAGAGGGACTTTAATGATTTGTTTCTGGAAACCTGAAAATAAAAAATTTTACTGCAAAGCAGTAAATTAAGCAAGAGTGGGTGTAACCATGAGTTCTTGATATGCCCATATTATGATATGTATTAGATTTATGGACTGACTTATGAGTTCTCAGATGAGAGTAGAAGAGAGGGGAGATATAATATGAGGAATGTTTAGAATTCTGGTGCTACTCAAAGCCATGGGACAAAGTGAAATCAGAAGAAAGTATGACCTTGAAAGCTATGTCTTGGAACCTTCACTGTCAATATACCAGTTAGGTTTGTTTGTTTGTTTGTTTTTGTTTTTGTTTTTTTATGTGACACAAACTAGAGTCACCTGGAAAGAAGAAACCCCAATTGAGGAGTTGCCTCCATCAGATTGGCCTTTGGCCATGTGCAGGGATCATTTTTTTTTTTTTTTGAGTGATGTTTCATGTGGTAGGGCCCAGGTCACTGAGGGTGGGTGAGTAGCACCATACTTGGGCAGGTGTTCCTGGGTTGTTTATAAAAGCAAGGTTGGGGCTATAGATTCTGAAGAGGCCACCCTCTAACTAAATTGGCCTCCTAGTAGAGGGAGAGGAACACCATCCCACCCACAAAAACTTCAACCCAAAATTTATTCTGCCTATAAGACATGCAGGGATAAAGATAGACCAGAGATTGAGGGAATGTCCAACCAATGCCTGGCCCAACCTGAGACCCATCCAATGGGAGAGAGCCAACCCCTGACTCTATTAACGATACTCTTTTATACTTGTTCATAGAAAACTGGCATAGCTGTCCTCTGAGAGGCTCCACTCAACAGCTGATTGAAACAGATGCTGAGACTTCAGCCAAACAATGGGCAGGGAGTCTTGTGGAAGAATGGGGGAAGACTAGAAGAACCCAGAGGAGAGAGGAATGCCACAAGAAGACCAATAGAGTTAACTAACCTGGGCCCAGGGCTGCTTACTGAGCACCAAGCTCAGTAAGTTAGGACCATGCATGGACTAGACCTAGGCCCCTTAAACATGTATAGTCGATGGGTAGCTAGGCCAATATATGGGTCCCCTAGAAAGGGGAGTGGGGATGTCTCTGACATGGAATCTGTTGCCTGTTTTTCAATCACTTCCTCCTAGCGAGGGCTGCCTTGCCAGACCACACGGAAAGAGGAGCTCAGTCCTGGTACAACTTGATGTGCTGGGATGGGTAGGTGGTGGTGGGGATCCCCTTTTCTGAATGATAGGAGGAAGAGGTAGGGAAGGTGGGTTTGGGAAGAGAGGAGGGAGGGGCCCATGATTGCGATGTAAAGTCAATAAATAAATAAAATTTTAAGAAGCGAGCTGAGAAAGCCAGAGATAAAAAGAAGCCAGTGAACGGTGTTTCTCTGTGGTCTCCACTTCAATTTCTGCCTCCAAGTTCCTACTTTGAGCTCCTGTTCTGGCTTCCATTGATGACAACTATAATGTAACAGTGCAATCCAAATATACTCTTCCATCATTCCAACTTGTTTATGATCATAATATATTATGGCAGTGACAGAATGCAAACTATAACAGTCAAAGATATAGAGTAAGAAAAGAAATACATCAAAGAGAACAAGAGACAACAAACTAAATGATGAGTAAGACCAAAAGATTATAAGGCTTTAGGAACCAAGTCAAGGAAAATAAGTCACATAATAATTGTATGTGTGACAATGGCTGTTACTGAAGAACAAACACACATTTTACCTGATAGGACAATACTTATGCTTTCTTCTTGGTAAGTTAGAAGGTTTTGAAAGTAGCAAGTGGCATTCCTATGGGAACTGGCTTCAATAAGGAGGTCCATTTTCATGTTGAACAATTTGTTTTCATCCTGTGAATAGGATTTTGATGTAGCTGGGATGACCTCTCCTTTGCTGTCTCTCCACTCCATATGAGGCTGTGGGAACCAACCTCCTGAATGACACTCCAACATCACACCTTTGATATTAGGGGGATGCATAAGAATCTGTATGTCTGAGCCTGTGGCTGGTTGAAAAGAAAAAAGAAAAAGAAATGTTGCTAAATAGAAACGGAAAAAGAATTAACAGAAAAATAACAGCTTTTTTTTCAGTTTTTATCATAGTTTAAAAAGATACATTAACACTCTTGAGTCCACAGACTCTGGTTGCCATAAGAAGCTCACAAAAATGGTAATAACCAGATGGAAAGGTTATAAAATACAGTCATCAATATGTCCAAAGTAAGCCAGCTGAGGAAAGACCAGTTTCATTTGTTTATTCACTTTTTGAAATATGTTTTGGTTATTTACTAAGTCTAAGAAATGAAGCTAGGTCTTTAGATTATGACGAAGAGAAATAAAGATTTGACCCTCATAGAACTTATAATTCCTTTCTTTCTTTTATCACTGTCACTAGTCACTTTTGAGCCACTGTAAATACATTTTAAAAATGAATTTATTCTGGGGAATTTTAAGTGAAACTTTGTGTATTTCATTAATAGGTAATTTCATAAAATTTGTTTTATATAAAACAGGCAATACATTGATGATATGAAAAGTACCTATTAATTTAGAGAAAATAAACATGTATAAAAACTTTCAAGATATTTTCAAAATCATAAAACTTGTGTGATGAATAGGCAAAGAAAGTATGAATGCAGATTTAAAGCACTAGAGTCCTATTTGTATGTGCACACATTTAAGGAACTGTTAAATTTCATTTAAACCCTCCACTTACTTCTCATTTAGAATAGTAAAGAGTGAGTAAAGGAAAATAAATGGCATATAGTTACTTATACTTTATATATAACATTATATCTGATGATAGTAATGAGTGTAGCTAAAAATCTTTTGACAAAGATGTAGAAAAATTATTTGGACACTAAAGAGTCAGCGAATTGATTTGAAGAGGAATGTAAATAAGTATTTTCAGTATAAAATATTTTTCCTCTGTAATTAAAATTTTTTGTATAATATATTTTGATCATTTTCCCTCCTCACCTACTCCCATATCTTCTCTACCTTCCTACCCACCCAACTTTATATAACAAAAGCACAATTTAAATAGTTACTTCCTGGTAACCCAGATCCAGAAAGACACACATGGTATATACTCAGTCCTACGTGAATTTTAGCCATATAGAACAGAATACACATACTGCAAGGCACAGACACAAAGAAGATAAGTAACAAGGAGGATCCAAGGGAAGATGCATAAATTTCACTCAGAAGGGGAGATTTTATAGACAGAGGTAGTTGTTGAAGAGAGGGAACAGGTAGGAGAGGAGAGAGCAAGGGAGAGAGGGTGGGGGTCTGTAGAGAAAAGAGAAACAGAAACTGAGGGTGGGGGTATCTCTAGGACAAACTGGAGACCTATGCCAGGGTAGGCTCCTGGAAGGATATGAGGGGGACTCAAGCAGATACTCCTAGTCACAGAATAGAGACTGAAGAGGACACATTCTAACTAGACTAGCCTCCTAGGAGAGGGAGGGAAACTCCAAACGATCCACAAAAACTTTGACCCAAAATGTACCCTCGCTACAAGATATGCAGCGATAAAGATAGAGCAGGTAGAGCAGAGAGGAAATGGCCAACCAATGCCTGGCCCAACCAAAGGCTCACTCTATTGGCAAGTGCCAACCCCTTACACTATGAAAGATAATCTGCTAAGCTTGTAGACAAGAGCTTGATAGAGTTGTCCTCTGAGAAACTCAACCCAGCAGCACTTTGAAACAGATGCTAAGACTCACAGACAGACATTTGGCAAGCCCAGAGGGGCTTGCTGAGACTGAAGCATCAACCAAGGACCATGCAGGAACTGGATCCAGGCCCCCTACAAATATGTAGCAGGTGGACAGCTTAGGCTTCATGTGGGTCATCTAATAAGGGAAGCAGGGAATTCATCTGACATGGACTCACTTGCCAATTTTTTGATCACTTCCCCCTTGTAAAACTGCCTTGCCAGGCTACAGAGGAAGAAGAGATGCTAAAGTCTTGCTGCAATTTGATGAGCTGGGGTGGATGGGACAGGGAACTTCCCTTTTCTGAGGAAAATGGGAGGGCAGAAAAAGGGAAGGGAGGATTGGGAGGGCAGGATGTAAAGTGAATAAAAAATAAAAATAAAAAGTTGCATTGTATGGTTTTGGGAGAATTCGATACTACGATGGAGCAGCTGAGAGTGGCCATTGTCACAGTAAATTCTACCGGAGTGGACGCAGGACTAGCCACAGGATTATCAACATGGATTGCTGCAGCCATGAATCATCTGAAGGAATGGGTGGGCATGGGAGTGTTAGCAGGCCTTCTGGTGTTGGTCTCCTTGGTTTGCCTGTGGTATATATGCAAGATTAGAGTCTCACAACAGTGTGATGCAGCCATGATCATTCAGGCCTTTACAGCCATTGAAGCAGGACATTCTCCCCAAGCATGGTTGGATACCATAAAAAGCTAAAATGATACGCTCAGGATGCGAGGCTAAGCACTGCACTCAGGGTCAGCCGCTTTGGACCCAGAGAAGAGCATGTCTGATTGCATGCGGGTTGATGCCCCAGGTCCCGCCTCTGAGAAAAAGGTATCGGACGGGTCTGATGCTCTTTGGGTGGATGACACCTAAATGAACATCTGTACAAAGTCCCAATTTATTTCTAATATCAGAGATCAGACCTCTACTCTTGCCTGATGCGCCTAAAACAAAAAGGGGGAACTGTAGAGAGCTGCGGAATGCTATGCCTTAAAGATGGAGCTGGTTTCCGCCTTCCACCTTCCCGATGGTGGTGCTCTCTGTCACGAACAACTCCACATTTGGCTAAGGCCGAGGATCTGGCTTGCTTCCATGTATGTAGACCTATCTGCATTGCCCCCGTGGCACGCCTGGGTTGGCTACCCAGAGGCTATTTAAGCTGTGGGCTGGCTTTCCCCGGGGTCCGAGGATTGTTCAATGTTCCTGAATAAACTGCATTGAAAAAATAAAAATAAAAAAAAATAAAAAGTTGCTTCATCTGTAATATTACTAAAGTGTTGTCAAAATATTAGAAAATATAGTAAAAAAAAAACCTAAAAGGAATCAGATGATATATTAGAAATCTAACAATGCATGTAGATATAACAACAAATTATTTGCTGATAAGATCAAAACCTGTAGTGACAGCACATGCTGGAGAGGATGTGGAGCAAGGAGAATTCTCCTTTATTGCTGGTGGGAGTGCAAACTTGTACAACCACTGTGGAAATCAATCTAGCAGTTTTTCAGAAAATCTGGAATAGTTCTACCTCAAGAGCTAGCTGTACCACACCTGGATATATACCCAAAAGATGTTCTACCATATCACAAGGATACTTGCTCAGCTATGTTTATATCAGCTTTAGTTGTAATATCCAGAAACCTGAAACAACCTAGATGTCCCTCAACAGAAGAACGGATAAAGAAACTGTGGTACATTTACACAATGGAATACTACTCAGCTATTAAAAACAAGGACATCATGCAATTTGCAGGCAAATGGATGGAGCTAGAAAAGATCATCCTGATTGAGGTAACCCAGATCTAGAAAGACACACATGGTATATACTCACTTATAAGTGGATATTAGCCATCAAGTACAGGATAACAAGCAACAATCCACATGCTCAAGTAACATGGAGGACCAGAGGGACAATGCTTGAATGTCACTCAGAAGGGGAAATAAAATAGACATGTGAAGTAGACGGAGGGAGGGATCTGGGTGGGAGAGAGGTAGGGTGGGGACTAGTTATGGAGATCAGCAGTGGGGAGGGGCATGGCTGGGAGAGAGAACAGAAATCAGTGGGTAGGGATATCTCTGGGACTGGGAGCGGGTAGGCTTTCTGGAGTCTATAGGGGTGAGTCTAGCTGATACTTCTACAATTAGGGAACATGAAGCCTGAAGCAGCCACCACCGCTAGCCAGGTGGGACTTCCAGTGGAGGGAGGGGAACACCAGTCCACCCATAAAACCTTCAATCCAAAATCTGTCCTGCCTACAAGTAGTTTAGGGATAAAGATAGAACAGAGATCCAAGGAATGACCAACCACTGTCTGGCCCAACTTGAGACCCACCCCATGGGAGAGACCCAACCCCTGACACTAATGATGAAACTCTGCTATTCTTGCAGACAGGAACCTAGCAGCTGATGGAAACAGATGTGGAGACCCATTGCCAAACAATAGGCAGAGCTCGGGCTGTCTTATGGAGGAGTGGAGGGAAGGATTCTGGAGTCAGAAGGACCAAGGACAACTCAAGACGACCTACAGAGCAATTAACCTGGGCCATGGGGCCCACAGAGACTGAGCTACCAACCAAAGAGCATGCATGGCCTGAATCTAGACCCCCTACACATATGTAGCAAATGTGCAGCTTGTTCTTCATGTAGGTCTCCTCGCAATTAGAATGGGGGCTGTCTCTGATACTTTTGACTGCCCTTTGACATAGCTGGACTGCCTTGCCTGGCCTCAATAGGAGTGGCTCTGCCTTGTCCTTCTGTGACTTGATGTACCAGGGTAGGCTGGTACCAATGGGGGTGGGTCCCCCCCTTCTCTGAGGACAAAGAGATGGAGGAATAGAAGGGAGGGTGAGGCTGGGATAGGGAGGAGAAGAGGGATGGGGACTGTGATCAGGCTGTATTGTGAATTTTAAAAAATTCCAAAAGAAAATTTAAAAAGATAGTAAATCAACCTAAAAAGAATCTGATGTTATGTTAGAAATATAGCAATGCATATAGAAATAACAAGAAAGTATTTGCTGATAGTACCAATCTCTGTACTGTTGTAATTTTTATTTTTGATCTTTCCTGACATCCAACTCAAAAACTAAACATATAGAGTTAAGCTTGCTAATCAAAACATGCAATAAAAGTTTAACACTAAGAATTTTTCAACCACTCAACCTTAGATAAGATATGATGATGGGTACACAGCAGTCTCAGAGGCACCCGTGCCTACCTGTGACCTTGACCTCTGTGATGTGCTCTTCATAGAACTCGCCATCTCTGAAGAAGCAGTGGTATGACCCTTCATCATCAGCTGTCACCTTAAAGATCCTGAGGGTCACTTTCCCATTTCCAATGGCATCTTTTAGGAGTTCTGTCCGCTCCACATACTTGGAGATAATTTCACGTCGCATGTCTTTACCATCTCTGTACAGGTGCACGGGCTCTGTATAGCGATTCCGGAACCAGCGAATTTCCATGTGCTGTGCTTGTTGTGGTGGGGACAGCTGACAGCTGAGCTCAAGGTTTTCACCCAGTGGAGCCAGGACTGTTCTCTGTAAGCCAATCACTGTGAATTGCTCTGTGGAAGATTATAAATATGAGAAAACAAGAGTGTGAATTAACAAACATGTGCACACCCTTTGTGGAAATCATTCTGTTTATCCCACTTCTGTTTTCTACCTTGTCTCTCAAACATACACACATACTTCACTTGGTTTAAAAAAAATTTCTTGGTTTATTCTAAAGGCATTTCAGTTGCAAATTACTTAGTGATACAGAAGCATAAAGTGTAACTACTGATGGTTAGAGATTTCAAGGAACAATTGGAGATACTGAGCTACTTCAAGACAGATTGGATGCAAGGCAAATCAAAAAAGTGTGCAAGACTAGGTCAGGGAAACGACTAGTATGAAAAAAAATGGCAACAAGAGTAGGTCTTGTCATGTTGTAAAGATTTTGATGACCTAAGTCTTAAGGTATAGTGAAGAACCTATAGTCCATTGGTATTATGCTACATGCACAGTGTATGTAGATGAGAGTGTGGCAATCACTGCTGCCACTTTGTGTTAAATTGTCCACTCCTTATGTGATACTGATGAGAGTATTGGCACATCCATTGCTCTGATGTGTTAAAAAACATACCTGGGTTTTGTGATATATTCTTGATATGGCCAAGTGCCCAGATGTTCATGATCTACTGTGAAAACTTCATAACTGTTATTTTCTTTACTTGTATGTTTTTTTTATTGTAATTTTGTTCCTCATGATTCATACTGGGTTTGTGAAGATGGTTACTTGAACAAATGTGTACAGTTCTTCCAACTCAGCATGTTCACTTAAAATGCAGCAAACTGCTGCAAGTGTAAAATGGAGTCACTTAAAGCAATATTTAACCTGGAAACTTCTGATGCACATGAGGTAAAGTAGAGCAGAGTACAGCCTTAGCTCTCCATAATAAAGATGAAAATTAGCTCCATATTGTGCTATTAGAATACTGTGAATCGAAACAACAATAAGCTATCAACCTATTAATAATATAGCTGAAATCTGAACGATTGACGACACAAAAAGGTGGCAAACAAGGTGAAAAAAGACAACTGTTATTTATTGATTGTAGCAATGCAGAATGATTCAGACAGTATGGGAGACAATTTGGCACTTTCTAGCACTGTTAGATGTGGGCTTACCATACTTTTTTCTATAGTCATGATTCTATATCTAGTCCAAATAAACTGAAGAATACAACTATATTGAAATCTATACATAGATGTCAATAAAATTTTTATTCACAGTTTCTAAAATTAAGGAGTAATCAAAATGTCCTTTAATAGGTGAGAAAACCTACTCTCATGCAGTTATAAAATAAAATATTAATTAGTACAATATTGTCACTATTGGTACAATAGTGACACAAATGTTAGGGGAGTTACCAACCATTTTTGATGGGATTTGAGGCTTATTCTATGGTACAGAAACCATTATTGACACTGCTAAAGTGTCCAAGATCCTGAGATCATATAACTCATGGCCCTAGGGAAAAACCTAATAGTACTATTCTGCTAAAGTAACACAGTAATACGATGACTCCTAATAACATATTGCTATACCTATAGATCAGTACCTAGCTCACTCCTTATCAGGAAAGTTCCTCCCTAGATGGAAATTAACAGAGAGACCCACAGCTAGATAATACACAGAGAGTGAGAAACTTTGGAACACTCAAAGTAAAATGAGATGTCTTCATCAAAAACCTATCCCTTAATGTTCAAAGATTTATGCAGAAGAGGAGTCAGGAAGATTGTGTCAGAAGTAATGGCTGACTGCCAGGAAACAATGTCCAACAAGACTGATTCACATCTGAACACAACGGGACTGTGGAAGTACCCACAATACCTTCACAGGTTTAAGCTAGACATGGTCTCTGTAATGAGTGGGGAAAGTGGAAATTGGATCCCACCCCTAACAGAAGTGATACACAATTGGAACCCACTTTTTGAAGGAAAAATCCCTTTTCTCCAATGAAATCTCAATGGGTATATTAATGACACTCCATGGAAGACGCCAAGTCTAGGAGTATTTGGTCAACCCAAAACTAACTCAGTTGTATGTTGGAGGACTTTTGGTTTTATTTTCCTTTGTTCTTCCATTCTTTTTTGCTTTATTGGTTCTTTGCTTGTTTATTTTGATTTTTATTTTTGTGTTTCTTTGCTTGTTTTGTCTTAGTTTCTTGTTTTTTGTTCTTGCTAGAAAGTGAGAGAGACAGATAGAAGGAACAAGAGAGCCACAGCAAGTGATCTAGAAAGAAATAGAAATAGAGATACATAGGTAGATAGATAGAAAGAGAGACAAAGAAAGAATGAGGTTGGGGGTGAGGAAGATCTGGGAGAAATAAAGGGAGGAGAAAATATGACCAAAATATATTATATTAAATTTTGTTTTCAAAGTTTTTTATTAAAGATGAGTAATAAGGATGAAGCTTAATCAATCTTTGTAAATGAAAGAAATCAGTTTAAAATGGACATATATTTTAATATACTAAATTGCATTCTAGACAAAGCAGGAGTACAGATGCAACACAAAGAGCTGTTACTTCTTCTGCTGGGAGAGGAAAAGGGAATAGCTGTGTATAACTTCTGGAATTTTTATAATGGAGTTTTTCTGCATCACACTGTACTGGTATATATAAGACATTATGTATCTATATAATAAATACCGAGATTTTATGGTCTGATCATAGAAAAAAAAAGATAAAAAACCATGGTAAATATAGCACATAAAACTCTTCTGCTTGGGACACACTCCAGCAGTTTCTCAGAAGAGTGTTCTTAAAGCTGAGGAATCAGGACAGCAGGACCAAGGAAAGACCATAATTAGAGAGAAGGTGTGTGTGTGTGTGTGTGTGTGTGTGTGTGTGTGTGTGTGTGTGATACCTCTCCATACCACAGGGGGAATCCCTGGTCAGAGAATTCTAAATAGTATCAGCAATTTCATTGTTCGTTTTGTTTTCACAACGAGAGAGTTCATCTTGTCTTTGTCTAGGATATGTTAAGAGCAACCTACAGAGAACCAGCATAGGATGACACTGAATGAATAAAATCCAACTTATTTATAATATATTACAAACAATTATGTATGGAAAAGTATGGATTTGACACTGATGAGCTTCTTCATTAATGGGTTTCAGTTTTGAGGCAAGCAACATAAGGTCAGTAAGAAAAAGCATTAAGACTCAGTAGTAAAACATGAGTGAACCCTAATCTAAATTTGAACTTTAATCAGTAATGTTTTGTCAATAGTTGTTCAGGTGTAATAAATGTACCATAATACGTTAAGATATTAAATGCAGAAAAGTCTTTGTTAGAGAAAAATCTGTGCCCTTTTTTATTCTAGAATATAGTATATATATTTTCAGTAACCAGAAATTGCTCCAGAGAATAAAGTTTACTAAAATTATAAATGTATTATTTTTATTTTATGTGCATCTGCATTTTGCCTGCAAGTGTCTGTGTACATGTGTATGTCTGGTGCATCTCTCTAAAGGGAGATGAAGGCGACAGATCTTTGGGAAATGGAGTTACAGATGGTGTTGATCTCTCATGTGGGTGCTGAGAATGGAAGAACAGCAGGTATTCCAACACATGAACCACCTCTCCAGCAGCAAGTTTCTTAAAATGTAGAAGTCATACTCCTTTATGTTAGCTACATGATAAATCCCTATTGTTAGAGACATAAAACACCCTACTTGAAGAGAGAGAGAAAGAGAGAGATAAACCTGGAGACTTTCTCCCAGCTGGATAGCTTTCACAATAGTGGAACTTTCTTTGAAAGTCAAGTTGGGAAAAAAATCATTAATGAAATTATGCAACAGTGGATCTGCTTGCCTCAATACTGAACCTATCTGTGCAATAGTGACATGGAAAAACCAGTTATTTTCTTATTGGACTTGAATCCTCTACCAAGAAGTAAAATATTGAAATAAACCATTAAATTCCTTAAAGATTGTCAAGAAAACCAAGAAAAAAACAAAACAAAACAAAACAAAACAAATAGGTTCAAGACACAAAAATAGAAATAGAAGTGATAAAGAAAACACAAACTGAATGAATTCTTTAAGCCGAAAATCTAGGTAATCAAACAGGAACTACAGACACAAGCATGTCCAACAGAATTCAAGAGATGGAAGAAGGAAGCTCAGGAAATAAAAATTTGATAGAAGAAATACATTCATTGGTCAAATAAATTGTTAAATCTAAGAAATTCCTAGCACGAAACTTCCAGAAAATCTGGGAAACCATGAAAAAAATAAATCCAAAAATAATATGTATAGAAGTAGAAGTATCACAGCTCAAATCTAGAATACACATTGAACAAAATCATAGAAATGTTTCTAAAATAAAGGGCATTCCTAGGCTATGAGAATATTACAGAATGCCAAATAAAGTGGATCAGAAAAGTTCCTGCATCACATAGCAATCAAATCACTAAACACTAAACCCTAAACAGAACAATTAAAGAATATTAAAAGCTGCAATAGAAAATGGCCAAGTAAAATATTAGGATTACATCCAACTTCTCCGTGGAGACTCTCAAAGCCAGAAGGGCCTGAACCAATGTCTCTCAGACATTAAAAGACCATGAATTACAGGCCAGATTACTATACACAGCAAAACTTTGAATGATCATAGATGGAGGAAATAAAATATTTCATGACAAAGTCAAATTTAAAGGATATTTATCCACAAATTAAGACTTACAAAAGGTAACAGAGGAAAACTCCAACCCAACTAGGTTAACTACACTCAAGAAAATACCAACAACAAATAATCTCACACCAGCAAAACCTAAAGAAGGGAAGTATACACTTGCGTATGTACACATGCAAGCACACACTACCACCGCCAACATCAAAATAACAAGAATTAGAACCATTGGTCATTAATGTCTCTCAATATCAATGGACTAAATTTCACAATAAAAAGACACATCCTAACAGAATGGATGCAAAAGCAGGATTCATCATTCTGCTGTATTCAAGAAATACACAGTATCTTCCTTCTTGTTTAGCTTCTTTAGGTGTACAGATTTTTAGTATGTTTATCTTATTTTATAGGTCTAGTATCCACTTACAAGTGAGTATATAGCATGTGCGTCTTTCTGCTTCTGGGATACCTCACTCAGCATGATCTTTTCTAGATCTCACCATTTACCTGCAAATTTCATGATTTCTTTGTTTTTAATTGCTGAGTAGTATTCCATTGTATAAATGTACCACAATTTCTGTATCCATTCCTCTGTTGAGGGACATCTGGGTTGTTTCCAGGTTCTGGCTATTATGAATAAAGCTGCTACAAACATGGTTGAACAAATGTCCTTGTTGTGTATTTGAGCCTCTTTTGGATATATGCCTAGGAGTGATATAGCTGGATCTTGAGGAAGTACTATTCCTAATTGTCTGAGAAAGCACCAGATTGATTTCCAATGTGGTTGTACAAGTTCACATTCCCATCAGGAATGGAAGAGGGTTCCCTTTTCTTTACATCCTCTCCAGCATGTATTGTCACTTGAGTTTTTGATCTTAGCCGTTCTGAAGGGTGTAAGGTCCTGAGGAGGATGATTAATCCTCAGAAAGACAAATGAGATGGACATTGGAAGAAGGAGAAAACAAGACACAGGACAGGAACTTAACACAGAGGGCCTCTGAAAGACTCTACCCAGCAGTGTATCAAAGCAGATGCTGAGACTCATAACCAAACATTGGGCAGAGTGCAGGGAATCATATGAAAGAAGGGGGAATTAGTAAGACCTGGAAAACTCCACAAGGAGAACAACAGAATCAAAATATCTGAGCATAGGAGTCTTTTCTGAGACTGATACTTCAACCAAGGACCACTCATGGATATAACCTAGAACCTTTGCTCCGATGTAGCCCATGGCAGGTCAGTATCCAAGTGAGTACCCTAGTAAGGTGAATAGGGACTGTCTCTGACATGAACTCAATGGCTGGCTCTTTGACCCCTTCCCGGGGGAGAAGCCGCTTTGCCAGACCACAGAGGAGGACATTGCAGCCAGTCCTGATGAAAGCTGATAAGCTAGTTCAGATGGAGGGGGAGGAGGACCTCCCCTATCAGTGGACTTGGAGAGGAGCATGGGAGGAGATGAGGGAGGGAATGAGGGAGGGAGAGTAGGGTTGGGAGGGAATGAGGGAGGGATTACAGCTGGGATAAAAAGCCAATAAAATGTAATTAATGTAACAAAATAAATATTTAAAAAAGAGAAATGCAAAAAGAGAAAAGAAAAAAAAAAAGAAAAAAGAAAACAAAAAAGAAAAAGAAACAGAGAAGGAGCTGCTGTTCTGCCCAGTTGGGCTCCTGAACTCCTGAACTGACTCCAGAACTGACTCCAATTCCTGAGTCAACAAAAGACTCACCGTTTCGGAGAGTGTCAACCCCGACACGATGAAAGATGCTTTGGTAGGCGCTACTTAGAAGTGCCTCAAAACAGATGCTGAGACTCACACCCAAATATTGGGTGATGTATAGGGTGTTTTGAGGAAATAAATGTGGGAGAAAAGAGAAAAGAACATGGAAATGACAGGAGCTCCACAAGAAGACCAACAGAGACAACTAACCAGAGCCCAGAGGAAATTACCGAGACTGAAGCATCAACCAAGGACTGCATCAATCAATGCAGGAACAGGACCTAGGCCCCCTACAAAGATGTAGCAGATGGCAGCTTAGGCCTCATATGGGTCCTCTAGTAAGGGAAGTGGAGACTTACATTGGATGTGCACTCACGGGCCAGCTTTTTTTCATCACTTTCCCCTGGCAGGACTGCCTTTTAGGCCACAGAGAGAGGGAGGGAGGGAGGGAGGGAGGGAGGAAGGGAGGGAGGGAGGAAAGGAGAGAGAGAGAGAGGACAGACTCAGTCCTGATGCAACTTGATGACCTGGGGTGGAAGGGAAAGGGAGCTTCTATTTTCTGGGGAAAAGGGGAGGAGGGACAGAAAGTGGGACTGTGAGGGGAGGAGGGAAGGGACTACAACAGGATGTAAAGTGTTAATAAACAACCCTGGATAGCTGTAACATTCTTAAATAATAATAATTAAAAAAAAACATTTGGAGGCATCATCACTCTCCTTAAATTGTACTGAAGTGCTACAGTAACAAAAGCAGAAATATTTATCTTTGAAATTTAGCCGAAGACCCACACCTAAGTAGTTCATACACCTATAGACACCCGTTTTGGATTAAAAAACAAAAAAGCCCAAAACATACACTGGAATAAAAGACAACACCTTTAACAAACAGCACTGGTCAAAGTTGATGGCTGTACGTTGAAGGACGCAAATAGATTCATACTTATCACCTATCATTAAACTTAACTTCACATGGATCAAGAACCTCAACATAAGTCTAGATACACCAGTCTGACAGAAGAGAGAGTCAGCTATAGGCTTGAATTCATTCACACAGAAAAAGACTTTCTTTTTTGTTTTGTTTTTTTATATATATATTTTTTTAATTTATTCACTTTAATCCCGATCACAGTCCCCTCCCTCGTTTCATCCCATTCCCACCCTCTCTCCTCCCCCCCATCCTCTTCCCTTAGTCCTCAGAAAGGGGGAGCCCTTCAACCCCTACCAACTAACCCCAACCTATCAAGTCTCATCAGGACTACCTGCATCCTCTTCCTCTGTGGCCTGGCAAGGCTGCCCCACCAGGGGGAGGTGATCTTAGAACAGGCAACAGAGTCTATGTTGTAGATAGCCCCTGCTCCCCTTACTAGGGAACCTTCATGGAGACTGAACTTCCTATTGGCTAAATATGAGCAAGGGGCCTACGTCCTTTCCATGCATGTAGCTTGGTGCACCAGGCTTCCCAGGCCCCCTGGGCCCAGATTTGTTGGCTCTGTTGGTATTCTTGTGGGGGCTCCTGTCCACTCTGGGTCCTTTTATTCCTCCAGTCTTCTATAAGACTCCCTGTGTTCTGCCCAAGTTTGTCTGTGGAGTCTCAGCATCTGCTTCAATCTCTTCAGCATGTGCTGTCATTTGAGTTTTTGATCTTAGCTATTCTGATAGGTGTAAGACAGAATCTTCCATCATTTCTCCTATTGTAGTCTTAATTCAGATGGATTATATGTCTACGCACCCTGTACCAATTCCTTTATATAAAATTGATAGTAGGAATATCGAGTTCTCAAGGCAAGCATTTGATGTCTTTATTTTACTTTCCTTCTAGAAGCTGAAACAAACCAAGTGAAAGAATATTTGCGGATGAGACATAATTAGTTGTTACTCTAAGCTGAATACTTTCCTGACTGTCTTCATTGTGACATTCAAACTGTAAGAGCAACAGTTTAAATACCCTGTCCTTTTCATTGTTGCCTGGAATGATTGCCTGCTCTTTGATCATCAACTTCCTGGGAAGGTGGCCTTACTAGGCCACAGAGAGAGAGGATTCAGACCTGATAGGCTAGGGTCAGATTGTAGGGGAGGAGGATCTCCCCTATCAGTGGACTAGGGGAGAGACATAAGGTGGGGGGGAAGGTAGGGTGGGATTAGGAGGAGATGAGGGAGGAAACTACAGCTGGGATACAAAGTGAATAAATTAAATAATGATAATAATAATAGTAAAAACAAAAACAAAAAGCCTGTCCTATGTACCAAACCTTGATTTGTCTGAGGTACTTGATGTTGCTAAGGCTCCCAAGGGTATGTGAGAGATTCATACCTGAAGTGACTGCTACCATCTGAAGGAGGCAGAAGACAGCACAGTGCTCATCGAGAGGTATTCTTATAGCTCCCATTATACCTGTGGTGAGACAACAGTTATTGACCACTGGAAACTCAAGCAAAAATTGCAGGAATCAAATACTTCCATACTTTTCTATAACAACTGGCTTTTCAAGCAGAACTACACGCCATTTCAGACAATGAATAAGTTTATTGCAGTCATTTACCTCATGATGTTTATCATCCTACCATTTTTATTTGCTAAATCTGGCAGTCCTAGTTTCAGGAATGTTCCATGTAATGACTAGATTTTTTTTCAGACATTTCTTCCTCATTAGATGATCACATCCTCCCAGGCTTGATGCTGTATTTTGGTTTTGGAAATTTTATCAGGTCACCTGTCTCTCCCGATAAAGTTATGGAACTACCAAACAGATCCAAGTCTCAAAGGCTCTGTATTGTAAGTGTCTGTCACATTTAGCTAATTATATAAAAAATAATTAAACAGATTTACCTTTGCAGTTATTAGAGTAATCATGTTGGCCTTTTAGAAGGGTATGTGACTTTCTCTCCTGTACTCATTATTCTGAATTTTATTCTTATGTATAATTCATAATTAGAGTCATATTTTGAGTACCTTATGGTTTGTAAAGAGTTGAGGTGAAAAAAATTGTCATAGTCTTATATGAAGGTTTTTTTAAATCACCTACTTAGTATTTTGGCCTTTGATACAAGTTTCAAATGTAATAGTTTTATATTTCTATCACATACACTACAGGCTAGATACTTGTGTTATAGAGAAATGGAAAATTGAATGGAACTTTAAAATAAATCTTATGTATATATTTTCTGATATGTTCCTTATTTTTAGGAAATATAAAAATGTTTTTGAAATATTCTTCTTGAAATTAGAATATAAATACAATAAAATGTATGCATGCATATATCAAATACGTTTCACAATCTTTTAGAATTTTTTGTGTATGTGTGTCTCTGTGTGTAGTTTTACTTGCATATATGTGTGTTTTCAGTTGCATCCCTTGTGCCCACAGAGGTCAGAAGAGTTTGCTGGATCTCCTGGAACTGGAGTTAAATATGGTTGTGAACCACCGTGTGGGTGCCAGAATTACACCTGGGTCCTTTGCAATATCAAAAAGTACTCGTAACTACTGACCCATCTCAATATCTCCCTCTTTCTTTTTCATTTTATTAGTGTACATAAATTATACGTAATGAATGACATTATGACATTTTCATACATGTATGTATTTTGGATTCACATGCATTGCCCTTTCTTGTGCCCTCACATTTCCACTAATCTTTCTCTTTCCAACTGCCTTCCTTTATACTTTCATGTTCTTTTTTAAATTATTTATGTTTTTGATAATCTTCTTATTTTAATTAGGATATTTAAAGGACCATCATAAAGGTTTGTTTGTGAAAACATGGCTCAAGAGTGGCTACATCACTGAAAAGCATCTTTTCCCCCACCGGGCAATTGCTCTCTTCGTGTGAAGCCTCAGGGTGGGAGGAGGTCTCGTGAGTTTCAACAACTTGTACAACGGCAAATGATGGGATGAATCCTGTGCAGGTCTTGTTCAGGAAATCACAGTTCCTGTGAGTTGAAATATTTCCAAGGAAAATTAATGTCATATTCAGAAAGTCTAAGTTTCATTTCTTCTGACATTCTGTTAATGTGGTAAGTGAACATTTTATGTGCTACAGTGTGATATTTCAATATATAAAATTTTCAAGTTAAAATCTATTGCTTACCTCTTCCAGTTCTTTTAAAAACATACAGTAAATTTGTCTTTTTTTTTTTTTTTTGCTTACTCCAGACAGGGATTCTCTGTGTACTGGAACCCTGGCTATCTTAGAACTCGTTCTTAAGACAAGGCTGTCTCTGAACTCACAGAGACCAGCTTGCCTCTGTCTCTTGGGTACTGGGGTTGAAGGCTTGAACTGCCACATCTGGGTGGTTCAGTAAATTGTTGTAAACTAGTTTTCCTAGTAGAATTATTTCTCCTAGATAATTATATTTTAATACATCTTAAAAAGAACAAATATCTCTCACTTTATCATCTCTTTCCCCTTTCCATAGTCTAGTGATTATTCAGCTCTCTACTATGAAATCAACTTTTAAAAAATATTATTTAATTGATATGCAGTCATATTACTCTCCCTCTTCTTTTCCTCTCTCTAGCTTCACTTATATTACCCACTCTCAAGCCAATAGCATCTTTTCTTTATTACTCACACACACTCATTTTGTAATATACAAACATTTTTGTATTGTAATGTACAAACAATAGTTTAATTTTATTTTATTTTAAATTACAGTTTATTCACTTTGTATCCTAGCTGTAACCCCTCCCTCAAACCCTCCCAGTCCCACCCTCTTTCTCTTCTTCTCCTATGCCCCTCCCCCAGTCCAATGATAGGGGAGGTCTTCCTCCCCTTCCATCTGACTATAGTCTTGTACAATCACTTTGTAAATCAACCTGGTGCTTTCTCAGACAAACAGGAATAGTGCTACCTCAAGACCCAGCTATACCACTTCTAAGCGTATATCCAAAATATGCTCAAGTACACAACAAGGACGCTTGCTCAACCATGTTTGTAGCAGCTTTATTTGTAATAGCCAGAAGCTGGAAACAACCCAGATGTCCCTCAACGGAGAAATGGATACAGAAATTGTAGTACATTTACACAATGGAATACTACTCAGCAATAAAAAACAAGGAAATCATGAAATTTTCAGGTAAATGGTGAGATCTAGAAAAGATCATACTGAGTGAGCTGTCTCAGAAGCAGAAAAACAATAGTTTTTAAACAGTAACTTTATTATTGTAACGACAATAATACAGAAAAATGTATATTTGCATGAATATGTATGCATGTGATACACACACACACACACACACACATATACACGTATCCTGCTGAGTTTTTTTTTTTTTCTTTTTGGTGTGTATATAGTTTTTAGGCTGACCACTCTGCACTGGAAAACAGATATGGGGGCTTATCTCTGAGGGAGGCTAATTCTACTTCTTTAGAGGAGTCATTAGTTGACTGCAGTTCCTTGTCTAGGGGTGGGACCCCTGGGAGATTTCTGTTTTCACATTAACATGTCTGTTAATTGCATTGTTCTGGTCCTTTTCATGTAGCTATTTCTAGGATATAAGTTATTAAACTTCCAAGTGTGACTGAAAACATGAAGTATTTGTCTTCTTTGTTGGCCTATTTTAGAAATTGCATTAAAAAAAGCACATTGTAAAAACTCAGCAGGGACATCCCACATGTTCTATCCTTTTCTGATTTTATTCACTACAACTAGATATAACAGAGACGTTATTCTGGGAGAAGAACATAGGATGGGGACAAGTCTCCTTATTACGTGTGTGACAAGTAATAGCCATACATATATATTTTCTTTAACCCTAATCAAACCACGCTCCGGAACCTGAGCTCAATATCCCCTAAGAGTCAATGTTACAGAGCTTTGTCAACTGACCCATAAAGGAAACTTGGGTGTTATTCTTCAAGCAGGAACTAACTCACTGTCTTTCTGGACCCCAAGATTTACTAATCTATAAATATACTTCTAAGTCCTTAGAAATTGTTTCTTTTTTTCATTTTTTTTAATTTTTAAAATTTTTCTATTAATTACACATTATTCACTTTGTATCGCCCTGTAGCTTCCTCCCTCCTCCCCTCCCAATCCCTCCCTTCCTCTTCCTTCTCCACACATGCCCTTCCCCAAGTTCACTGATAGGGGAGGTGTTCTTTTCCTTCCTTCTGATCCTAGTCTATTAGGTCTCATCAGGAGTAGCTGCATTGTCTTCCTCTGTGGCCTGGTAAGGCTGCTTCCCCCTCAGGGGGAGGTGATCAAAGAGCAGGCCAATCAGTTCATGTCAGAGACAGTCCCTGTTCCCATTACTATGGAACCCACTTGGACACTGAACGGCCATGGGATACATCTGTGCAGGGGTTCTAGGTTATCTCCATGCATGGTACTTGGTTGGAGTATCAATCTCAGGAAAGACGCCTGTGCTCAGATTTTTTGGTTCTGTTGCTCTCCTTGTGGAGTTCCTGTCCTCTCCAGATCTTACTAATTCCCACTTCTTTCATAAGATTCCCTGAACTCTGCCCAAAGTTTGACCATAAGTCTCAGCATATGCTTTGATAGTCTGCAGGGCAGAGCCTTTCAGAGGCCCTATGTGTCAGGCTCCTAATTTGTACCCTGTTTTCTCCTTCTTCTGATGTCCATCCTCTTTGCCTTTCTGGAAGGGGATTGAACATTTTAGCCAGAGTCCTTCCTCTTGATTAGTTTCTTTAGGTGCACAGATTTTAGTAAGTTTATCTTATATTATATGTCTATATGAGTGACTATGTACGGTGTGTGTCTTTCTGCTTCCGGGACAGCCCACTCAGGATGACCTTTTCTAGATCCCACCATTTGTCTGCAAATTTCATGATTTCCTTGTTTTTTATTGCTGAGTACTATTCCATTGTACAGATGTAACACAATCTCTGTATCCATTCCTCAGTTGAGGGGCATCTGGGTTGTTTCCAGCTTCTGGGTATTACAAATAAAGCTGCTACAAACATGGTTGAGCTAATGTCCTTATTGTGTACTTGAGCCTCTTTTGGATATGGTATAGGAGTGGTATAGCTGCATCTTGAGGAGGTGCTATTCCTAGTTGTCTGAGAAAGTGCCAGATTGACTTCCAAAATGGTTGTACAAGTTTACATTCCCAGCAGCAATGGAGGAGGGTTCCTCCCTTTCCACAACTTCTTCAGCATCTGTTGTCACTTAAGTTTTTGATCTTAGCCATTCTCATGGGTGTAAGGTGAAATCTTAGGGTCGTTTTGATTTACATTTCCCTGATGACTAAGGAGGTTGAGAATTTCTTTCAGTGTTTCTCTGCCGTTCCATATTCCTCTATTGAGAATTCTCTGTTTAACTGTGTTCCCTATTTTTTAATTGGCTTACTTGAGTTGTTGCTTTTTATTGGAGAGATCAGGGATACAAGGCACATACCTGAACATAGTAAAGACAATATACAGCAAGCTATAGCCAACATCTAAACTAAATGGAGAGAAACTTAAAGCAATCCCACTGAAATCAGAGACAAGGCAAGGCTGCCCACTCTCTCCATACCTCTTCAACATAGTTCTTGAAGTACTAGCTAAAGCAATAAGACAATTAAAGGAGATCAAGGGGATACAAATTGGAAAGGAAGAAGTCAAAGTATCACCATTTGCAGATGATATGACAGTATACCTGAGTGACCCCAAAAATTCAACCAGAGAACTCCTTCAGCTGAAAAACACCTTCAGCAAAGTGGCTGGACACAAAATTTACTCAAAGAATTCAGTAGTCCTCCTGTATACAAGAGACAAAAGGGCTGAGAAAGAAATTAAGGAAACAACACCCTTCACAATAGCCACAAAGGACATAAAGTACCCTGGTGTGACCCTAACCAAGAAAGTCAAAGACTTGTATGAAAAAAAATTTCCAGTCTCTGAAGAAAGAATTAGAAGAAGATATCAGAAGATGGAAAGATCTCCCATGCTCATGGCTTGGCAGGATTAACATAGTTAAAAATGACCATCTTACCAAAAGTAATCTACAGATTCAACGCAATTCCCATCAAAATACCAACACAATTCTTTACAGACCTTGAAAGAAAAATTCTCAACTTCATATGGAATAACAAGAAACCCAGAATTTCCAAAACAGTACTGTACAATAAAAGACCTTCTGGAGGTATCTCCATCCCTGATCTCAAACTGTACTATAGAGAAATAATACTAAAAACTGCATGGTACTGGCATAGAAACCAACTGGTAGATCAAAAGAATCGAATAGAAGACCCTGAAATAAACCCACACACTTACGGACACCTGGTTTTTCACAAAGATGCCAAAACCATACAATGGAAAAAAGACAGCATCTTCAACAATTGGTGCTGGTATAACTAGATGGCTACATGTAGAAAAATGCAGATAGATCCATACTTATCACCGGGCACAAAACTAAAGTCCAAGTGGACCAAAAATCTCAATATAAAACCGGACACATTAAACCTGTTAGAAGAAAAAGTGGGGAAGAGCCTAGAACTCATTGGCACAGGAGACAACTTCCTGAACAGAACACCAACAGCACAGGCTCTAAGATCAACAACCAATAAATGGGACCTCATGAAACTGAAAAGCTTCTGTAAAGCAAAGGGCACCGTCATCGAAACAAAACGACCGCCTAAAGATTGGGAAAAAAATCTTCATTAACCCTTTATCTGACAGAGGACTAATATCCAGTATATGTAAAGAACGAAAGAATTTAAAAAGCAACAAATCAAGTAATGCAATTAAAAAATGGGGGACTTGTTTCTAAGGAGACAGTATTCCTTCTCAGGGGGCACAAGGAAGAACAAAAATAGAAGAAATAAAAATTACCTTTGAAGAAAAACCATATCCTAAAATATTAATACATCCCCTTACTTACCTGAGCTTGATTATCCCAAGTCAACTCTTTGTTGTCTCTATTAAAGCAGAGGTCGAGTCATCTAAGTTTCAGATAACTCTCATATTAGTTTCCCTGACCCACAAAGCATGCCAGAGTTAGATGATGATCAGGGAAACCAACTACTTACACAACTACTCCTACCCTGAAAGTCTGGCCACATAATTCTGTAAACCTAATACTTAGGTGTCTTCCCCAGAAATATTCATAACCACGCACAAATGAGATTGTTGTTTATTTCAGTGACTGCATCTGGCATTACTCAATTACTAACAAGACTTACCCAGGGGAAAACCAAATCTGACCCAGGGGAAAACCAAATCTGACTCATACCTGTCGTACACTGAGTGCTGAATGAAAAGCTATGAGGAATGTATTTTAAATGCTGTACTTTCACATAGAAAAGGGAAAGAATTGTAGAAGCACAAAGGAATAGTCTTAAGTTCTAATGTTCTTCCTACAGTTAACAATAAACAACAACAACAAAAAATACTAGCAACGAAATAACCAGTTAGTCCAGTTAAGCAAAGGAGCAAAGTAGTTGCCCAGGCTGACAAAGCAACTATGTTTTGAAAACACAAAAGAAAGTAGTTAGAGGGAGGAGCAGCCCTGCTAGGCCACAGAGAAGGACTTGACAGCCAGTCCTGAAGAGACCTGATAAACCAGTATCATATGAAAGGGGAGGAGGTTCTCCCCTATCAGACATGGAAAGGGGCAGGGAGGAGATGAGGGAGGGAGGGTGGGATTGGGAGGGAAACAGGGAGCAGGGATACAGCAGGGATACAGAGTTAACAAACTGTAACTAATATTAAAAAAATTAAAAAAGAAAGTAGTTAATATAAAATACTCATGGTAATTCGCCATAGCTTGACTGGGAGAAAGGATGGGGAGGAACAATAAGAAGCGAGCTTCAGGAAAAAGTAAGGCGGGTTATAACACTCTAGAAAACATATTTGATAACTTAAGTATATAAATATATACAGATATATATGTCCACTCAATTCTTTTAATATATAGATATATGTATTAATGTTTTAAATAGATACCATAGTTACTTAAGTATAGATGAGCTATGAATATGAATGCATATGAAACTTGTGTACATACATCATTTATAAAATATTGCAGAGATTATGATCCTGATAAATGAACATAGCCTCTAATCTGTAAGACCCTTGCCCAAGGACAGATACTTCCTAGAATGCTAGAGGCTATTGTGTATGCAAGCATGTGTTTTCAATCTCCTACACAAATTTGTTTAACCTGACCGCACTGGATACGCTTGAGCACTTGTAGACAGGAAATATGCATGCAGGAAGTACATCAGAATGCATGTCCCTGATTAGACCTGGTGGGAAATGTGCAGCCTTATAGGTTTGCCTTAATAAGCTCCTTCAAAATGTAACTTGTGAACAATTTCTGGAATGGACCTGGCCAGTGTCATTGTTCTGGCCAGTATTTAATTAAAACTTACTTCAAGTTTGGCTCAAATTGTGGTAGTAGTCTTATTCTCAAATGGCGGGCCCAGGGGCTACACTCTCTAGCTTGCCCACCTACTCAGGTCTCACCGTTTCTTCACCCATCTCTGTCATGGGGGTTGGCAGAACTTCCTCTTTTCCACCAAAGAACTTACCTCTCCCATGCTCCTTGGCTGGATGGTTTTTCTCTCTCTTTTTTTTTTTTTTTTTTTTTTTGGTCACTCCTGTCTGCTCTGTATTTCTGCTCGGTTGAGATATCCTCAGGGAGTGTGCAGCTATCCTTTTCATGGCACCTTTGACCTCCCCAGAAACCCACCTTCTTCTCCCCTTAATTAATTCATTTCCACCCCTGACCATCCTATCCTCTCCGTTCCAGACTTGGTTATCGATAAGTTTGTTATATCTTTAGCCCTGTGGATGCTGCTTACTACCAGCCCGTTTTAATCCATTTCAAAAACCCCTCTCCTTTTGCATTCCCCATTCAATTCCCCGTTTAGAGGACCCACAGATGTGGACATAAGCCCATCATTACCAGGGACTTCTCATGCCTTTGACTCACTCTGAAACATCCCTGTTCTTCCTGTGCCCAATCCTTCCAGTGCTCATCACCTGGTCCAGGACCTCTGACTCATCGATGAAGTATTTATTCCTGTTCACCCATTGTAACTAATTCCTAAACCTTCCTGTTGCAGGATATTGACCCAGTTGTGAACCCCAAGATTGTGTGTAAAAACCTGTTTCTTATTTGATGTGGTTTAGCCCTCATACACACCTTTAGTCCAGGAACTTCCTGTGTATTGTAAACAGCTTATTATGGTGTGATTCAGCCATCCCTAGCACATACCTTTAATCCAAGAGCTTTCTGTACACAGGATTTAATAAAGTTAATCCTAGGTTAAGAGGCAGAGCAAGAAACCAGCTGACAGGGAGTAAAGAATAGGAGGGACTTTGAGTTGAAGGGTATTTAAGACAGCATATGGAAGTAGAAGGAGCTTTTAGCTCTTTGGCGTAGGCTTTAGCTTTCTAACTCTCTGGCTTTTGGGGGATTTTAGACTTTGAGCTAGCAAGCTTTTGGTGTTGGGTTTTTTGATGTTTTCCTCCTGGGCTGTCAGCTTAGCTAATGAGTCTTTTGAGTTTTTTCCATCAGGAAGGTCAACTGGGTGCTTTCTCTGCCTCTTTGAGCTAGCAGGTTTTTACCCCAGCATCTGGATCCTGGGTCTTTATTAGTAAAATAGAACAGTTGAGATTTTAGTATTTTTAGAAAACAGCATTTGACCTTCATCATAGTAAATAAATTCATTCCCAGTACCAGGAATGAATAATCCTTTATTGAGTTTTTTGGCCAATGGACAGACAGCAAACATTATAGGCTATTCTGAATCCTATAGCCACAATAAAAACACAACTCATAGACCATATGGACATTATAAAATTCAGTTTATTAAATTGGCTTACAGAATAGGATCTAGAGAGGCAGATCATCCACTAACATATCAGTCCATGAATCTGGATGATTTTGGAATCTCATTCCAGTAGGGAAGTTCCGGGAGATCCATGGAAAGTTGGTGATACTCAATCCACTTTAGGAAGCCAAAGATGTTTGATTTTATCATCAGAGGATGGTGACAGCAGCAGTGGTAGGCCATGCTTCCTCAGGAAGAAGCAATGGCAGGCATGTGACAATGTTTATTCTTTAGACTTTGAAAGCAACACCCACTTTGAGCACAGATTCCCCCCCACACCTTCTCACCCCATTAGTTTTCCCTGTAAATACACTGTTTGTAGCCACTGTTTCTAGGAATTTTGTCTGGAATGAGTAAAGGACAGAGAAAAACCACTCCCACAATAGTTAGAAAACAAAATAAAGAAACAGGATGGGGCCATGGTCCCATTTTTCCCCGAGGGCATCTCTACATTGTTTACCCACTAGTGCTTATTTATCAAAGGTTTCACAGTCCTTCAATATTACTATAATAGGGATCAAGTTTTTACCACTTGGACCTTTGAAATCTAAACAGGAGCAGTGATGAACATATTTGGTTTTTTTTTTTTTTTTTAAGCTGTAGACTCTTCATCCCTCATTCTGTCTTCTTAGAGCAATCCCATTGACTGTTATGTTGGTTGCATCTCTGTCATTTTTGTTTGGTATATTCTTTATTTTTCTTACTGTAATAGAGGTTAGAACACAGGATAAATCATTATCTTTCAAGTTCTCTGATTAGAAGCCATAATAGGTAGAGTGGTGCAATATGTAGATAGTTATCTTATCTATCCTGTTTCTGTGGTAGTTCCAGCTATTGATATTCATAAACTATGTCATAAATACAGAGATACCTGTTGGTAAACATGAAATATTGGCTCTGGGACCTTGTTGCTACAGTTCCTTCACAGGGAGAGGGAGAGAGAAACAACATCTGCTCATTATTCTAAGGTCTCAAAATTTAAAAAAGAAAGGCATAATCCCATCAAAGTTCTTGGAGGGAGATCCAGCGAGATTATTGAGCTTACTAATAGGCCGTAGGTAAGGCATTAGGTACAGTGATGTGGCTACATCTCCACTTCCAGCAACAGGATGTACTAGAGAAGCCTTAGCCAGCAGGGATGAGGGCTTCCCCTTAGCCTCATGGATAAAGTCACTCTCCTCTCCTCTCTCTTGGCCTATCTACTCTAGCTCCATGCAATTATGGAGGATTTGCTACAACATGTGGTAAAGAATCTCTGGATATGTAAGTGAGAATCTTATGAGGAGCCATAGCAGTAACCAAGCTTAGGTTAGAAAAGGTCTTTTGTAAGGGGGTACAGTGAGACTTCCCAGGATGGCCATCCCTTGGACTAGGCATTGGTCACTCAAAACTCCTGTGGATGTAAAAGTCCATTCAATATTCAAGTACATTATATAAAATGATACAGAATATGTTTATATCCACTATTTATTCATATACATACTTCATTAGTTAAATAATCTCAAAGTTTTTTATAATACACAATATAATGGAAATACTAAACTGATATTTATGACACTTTTTCTTATTTTTATTAAATTTTCTCTCATATAATATACCCGAACTGCATTGTCCACTCTCTTGAGGTTCTATGATATTATTTAAGAATATTTATCAGCTTTTAAAATAAATATTTTATTAATTATTTGTAATCTTTGTACATGTTTTAGCATATTCAACCCCTTTCCCCAACTGTCTTCTCTTAAGAAACTGAGTGAACCTTGGCTGCTAATAAATTATAAAGAGAAGAAAAGACCTGTTTTAGTCTTACTGTAATGACTCTTCTAGTTTACTTACATTGTGATGTGTATCAATAATAATGCAATGGTTGTGACAGTGAAAATCGTCACCAGAAATGCTACCACTATTGCCATATTAACCATCCACTTATTGTACAAGGAAAATAAGGGATCTGAAAAAGAAACTAAGAAAATTTAAAAATTAGAAAATTAGTGAAGCTGTGTACCAGACAAAAAGAAGTTAAATATCATTTTACTAACTCTTAGAATTTTTTAGAGCTGAATGTGGTAATACAGCCCATAATCAACATTCAGGAGGCCGAGGTAGGAGGACTGAGTCCAGCCACTGTTACTCAATGTTACTCTGTATCAAAAAGAAATAAGAGGAAGGAAGGAATAAGAAAGGAATAATAGGAAAGGAAAGAAGGAAGATAGGAAGGAAGGAAAGAAGGAAGGAAGGAAGGACGGAAGGAAGGAAGGAAGGAAGGAAGGAAGGAAAAAGAGAAAGGAATGAAGGACGAAAGAGACAGAGAAAAAATAAAGAGAAAAATGATTTAACCTGTAGAGACATTGTTTTGCTACTTTTAGTGGACTGATTCAATCAATTCTTACAACTATATAAAACAGACATTTTATCTTTTGCTGTTATGCTCTATTATCAACTCTGATTTGATGCTCTAATAGGATGAAAATTTAGAGAAATTTCAGAATGTATTGATGGAATTTTGTGTTTAAGAGACCTATAAATCTTTGGAGACCATATTGTAGTAAGTCAGAAAACTTGACCTACAAAATTATCCACACCTACTCCATGGGAATTTGAAACATGTTCTATTATATGGGAAAAGGAGTCTTTTGGTGTAATTAATGCTATAAACCCTAATAAAAAGTCTTTCTATGATTATTTGGGTGGACCCAATCCAATAATATAAACTTTTAACAACAGGTGATACTCACTAGCTGGAGTCAGAGTGAAGACACAGAGTGATGTAAGACTGAAAAACACCTGACCCTTCATTGTTTGGCAAGTGACATGGGAAACATGATGTAATTCAACTCTGTTTCCATATAACATTAGCAAGAAAACAAGGTTCCATAACCTCCATAACCTCCATAACCACAGTTGCAAGGAGCCAAGATGGCCCAACAGTATAAACAATCCTGGGGATGCACAAATGGAGCTCCAATTAACAATATAATTATATAACCTATACAATTAGAAGCTATACAAGGGAAGTATACTGGTTCTTCCTTGGCCTTCTGGAAAATTTCATGTTTAATCCAGTGAAACCTATTTAAGGCTTTTGACCAACAGAGCTATAAAAACAAATAAACCTTGATTTAAGTCACTAAATTTAAGGTAATCCGTTGTGCTTATAAGAAAAGATGTAACATGGAAAGGACACAATGAATTCTGGTAATAGATCCTAAAGAAACAAGGACTTATGAATAGATTGACATTAGTTTCACATTTATTTTTAAGGTGGCTTAGTGAACTTCAAAGGAACATTTAAAACTGGGGAAATTATTCCTGAAGAAAATGAGAAGTTTGTTTTTAAAAAGTCATAAAAGAAGGACAACCTGGAATCCTTGACTGAAGGGAATAATAAAGAAAACCAAAAAGCAACAGAGAGCATCAACAACATAAGAGCTTTAATCAAACAGAGTAATCAAGCCTTAAACTAAAAAAAGAAAGATTAAGTAGATTTATTCAGACAAAGAAAGAAAAATAAAATATGAAAAGAATAAATAAATTCTATATCACATGGGAGACATAATCAGACAGCTAACTTTTGCATAATAAAAGTTACGGGAAGAAAAGAAAGATTATTAAAGAAATAATAAATATAAACCTCACAACTCTGGGAAAACATGGAAGCATCAGGCTACACAAAGATCAATGACATGTAATGACATTCAACCCACAGTTTTCACCAGCTCATCTTATATACAAACTGTCAAAAATAAAAAAGAGCCTATTAATACAAAGCTGAAACCATGGCATCTACCATAATAACATTTTAATAAATTAATCTTGAATGCCATGTAGATATCTATATAATATTATCTAAGAAAGGAATATGACTTTGCCATTTCCCTAACACAGAATACAAGATATACAGAGGCTGTAAATAAATATCACTAAGAAAAATTCCTAAAGACTCAACTATACAATCTATTTCGTGATATTCTGGGAGTATCTATGAACATACAATGATACATATATCATGTTATTCCAGTGTGCTGGTAGATGCCTTTAATCTCAGTGTTTGGGAGGCAGAGACATATGGATCTCTGAGTCCAAGGCCAGCCTGCTACAGAGGTAGTTCTAGGACAGCCAGGGCCACACAGAGAAACCTTTCTCGAAAAACCAGTGATGATGATGATGATGATGATGATGATGATGATGACAATGTTAAGAGACAGCCCAAGAAGGCTGAACAGAGATGATCAATTCCTCAAAATATGGTATGCCTGACCCTTGAGCTCCATTTTCTGGCCCACAACTCAGCCTGCTTTCCTCGAGGTCCTCTGGCACCACAAAAGAAGAACTATTTTACTACACAAAAAGCACTGGTTCACTGGTTATTCCAACACAGCTGTAACATTAAAAAAAATGACCTTAATTCAATCTCATAAAAATGATAGAGGCTTTTAATGATGAAATGAATATGCCCCTTTAAAAGTACATGAAAATACAATCAAACAGGTGGAGGAAAAAAATAAAACTGTTCAAGTCCTGAAAATGAAAATAAAAGCAATAAAGAAAACGAAAACTGCAGTAATTCTGGAGATGGAAAACCTAGGTAACTGAACAGGAACTAGAGATATAGGCATCACCAACAGAATACAGAGAAAAATCTCAGGTGTAGAAGTTACAATAAAAGAAATGATACATTGGTTAAAGAAGGTATATATTTAAAAAGTTATTGACACCAAACTTTTAAGAAATCTGGGATACTGTGAAAAGACCAAACCAAAGAATAATAGGAATAGAAGGAGAAGATTTCAGCTCAAAAGTCCAGAAAATATTTTCAACAAAATCTTTGGGTTAGAAAAATTTCCTAACCTAAAGAAAGAGATGTTAGCCAGGTACAGGGGCCCACACCTGTAACCCCAGTACTCGGTGAATCAGGGTCAGGCAGATCTCTGTGGGTTCAAGCCAGCCTGGTCTACAAAGTGAGTCCAGGACAGCCAAGGCTTTACAGAGAAATCCTTTCTCAAAAAACCAAACCAAATCAACAACAACAACAACAGAAAAAAAATGCCTATAGACACAAAGAAGGCTTACAGAACAGCAAATAGATTAGATGAGAAAAGAAAATCCTCTCACCACATAATAATCAAAACACTAAATGTACAGAACAAAGATCACCTGGGGCAAAGCCAGCAGAGGTGAGCTGCAAGCTGTCCCTGACAGCCATCACCTGCCTTCATGAGGAGGTTGAGGGGGGTGGCAGGAACATTCAGTGAAGAGTCCTCTTCACCAATTCCATCCCTACCTGATTCATCTGGGCCAAAGCCAGCACAGAGGTGAGCTACGCTCTGTCTGCTGAGCTCCCTTGTCAGTGTCACTGCTCTGCCTCCCTTCAGCAAGAGCCCTATTGGACCCTAGGAACATTCAGGTCCCAGAGGGGAGCAGTACACTGTTCTCTGAGATCCATTGTCAGCCCCAAGGGTTTGGCTGTCTCCCTGAGGAGTCTTGCATCAGGAATATCCAGTCAAAACTAGGGATAGTCAGATAGCTAACGGCCAGCATAAGAACACAATCTACAAGAGCCAGGGCAATATGGCACCATCAGAGCCCAGGTATCCTGCTACAGCAAGCCCTGGATATCCTAACACAGCGCGAGAACAAGAGCTTAAATCCAACCTTATAAAGATGATTGAGGCCTTTAAAGAGAAAATGAACACATCCATTAAAGAAATACAGGAAATATAATCAGACAAAGGAAATGAATAAAACTGTTCAAGATCTGAAAATGAAAATAGAAGCAATAGAGAAAACATAAACGGAGGGAATTTTGGAAAGATGAAAAACCTAGGAAGAGAACAGAAACTACAGACACAGCCATCACCAGCAGAATACAAAAGATGTACGAAAGAATCTCAGGAGTGGAAATTATGATTGAAGAAACTGACACATTGGTCAAAGAAAATGACAAATCTAAAAAGTTTCGAACACAAAATATCCAGGAAATTTTGGACACTATAAAAAGCACAAACCTAAAAATAATAGGAATAGAAGGAGAAGAATCCAAGTTCCAAGGACCAGAAAATATTTTCAACAAATTCATAGAAGAAAACTTTCCCACCTAAAGAAAGAGATGTCTATAAACATACAAGAAGCTTATATAACACAAAATAGATTGGAACAGAGAAGAAAATCTTCTCACCACATAATAAAACACTAAATGTATAGAACAAAGAAAGAATATTAAAAGCAGCAAGAAATAAGCCCAAGTAACATATAAAGACAGACCTATTAGAATTATACCTGACATTTCAATAAGAGACTCTAAAAGCCGTAAGTTCCTGGGCAGCGATTTTGCAGATTCTAAAAGACTACAGATCTCAGTCTACTATATCCAGCAAAACTTTAATAGCCATAGATGGAGAAAACAAAATATTCCACAACAAAACGAAATTTAAACAATATATGTCAACAAATCCAGACCTACAGATGATACTGGAAGGGAAAGGCTAACCAAAGGAGGGTTGCACCCAAGAAAACATAGAAAATGTATAACTCCACACCAGCAAGATCAAAAGAAGGGAACAACACACACAACAGACAACACACACCCACAGACATGGAACACTACCATCACCAACATGAAAATAATAGGAATTAACAATATTGGTCCTCTCCAGGTCATACTAACTCTCTCATCTTTCATATAGAGCTCCACAAGGACCAAATATATCTGGGCACAGGGGTCTTTTATGAGACTGATACTTTAACCAAGGACCATTCATGGAGATAACCTAGAACTCCTGCACAGATGTAGCCCATGGCAGCTCAGTATCCAAGTGAGTACCCTAGTAAGAGGAAGAGGGACTGTCTCTGACATGAACTCAGTGGCTGGCTCTTTGACCACCTTCCCCTGAGGGGGGAGCAGCCGTGCCAGGCCACAGAAGAGGACAATGCAGCCAGTCCTCATGAGAGCTGATAAGCTAGGGTCAGATGGAACAAGAGGAGAACCTCCCCTATCAGTGGACTTGGAGAGGAGCATGGGAGGAGATGAGGAATGGAGGGTGGGATTGGGAGGGAATAAGGAAGGGGCTATAGCTGGGATACAAAGTGAATAAACTGTAATTATTATAAAAATAAAAATTCAATAAAAAAATTAAGGAGATAAAAAAATACCCAAAATGAAACAGGACAGTGTTTTCAATATCTTCAGAAACTGGGTGTCCACAAGAATGAAATTAAAGCCCTGTCTTGTAACCTATACAAAAATCAACTAAAGAGTTAAATGTAATGCTAAGACCTGAGATTATAAGCATCCTAAAGAAAAATATTGGTTCAAGGCTTGGCAAAGACTTTCTAAATATGAAGTCAAGGGCAAAGTAGAAGGAAAAAAAGTCAAGCAGAACTTCAGGAAACTAAAATGCTATGCACAGCAAAGGAAATGATCAACAGAGTGTAAAGGCACCGAGACCTTCAGAGTGCCAGAAAAGCGTTATGAACCGTAGATCTGATAAAGGTACTGTCACACCCACCCACATGCACACGGCAATTGCATTTTCTTCCTTGTTAGTGATATGCAAAGCAGTACCATAATCAGTTGCTTATAAAGTATCTATGCAGCAGTACATAATCCCCCTCAACTCATTAATTCTTTCAAAATAGCTGACTACACACATGTAATCATTAAAGCTGATAAACCTCCTATAAGGAGGAGTTAAATGCTGATGGTTCTTGAAATGGTTGAAATAATTCATATCTTGTGTCTCTTCTCTCCACATTTTCTCCTGTAGACTATACGGAAGTTATAATAAGCACATACTTGGACAAAGATGTTCAGAATAGTTTGGGACTAGGTGCTTTATTTTCTGGGTATTTGATTGTGATGTAAATGCAAATTGTTTGCCTTTGGCAACAAAACATAAGGAAACTGATCTTTTGAGTTTTCCTTATACCACAGAGTTTAATAGCGATAATGAAAGTTTCAAATAAATAAAAAAAAATCACACAAAGACAGACATCTTGGCAAATAAGAGATCTAAAGGTATGGTACCACCATTAACACTATTTACCTCTGTTCCGTAACTGCAGATACTGAAGAAAGATTATCGCAGAGAAGACTATGAAACACAGGAATTGCAAGACCATTACTATGGTATTTAATTTATAGAAAAGTGCTCTGCATCCAGAGTTACATCCTAGGACACAGAAAGTTAGACTTAACAAAAGGAGCTTATCATGGGAGACAGTCAGTAGCCTAAAGAAAACAATCTGCAAAGGTAAACATCATGGTTCTACTTAGTCATCCCATAAATAGAAAGGAAGCATCAGGCTTGTTTTATGACTAAGACATCTCAGTTGGACTTGTAAGACTACCAGACCTAAGAGAACTTTCCTTTTCTGACCTTAGCAACCTAACGTAGAACAGAATCAGTGGCTGGGTAGACTGGAGACAGCTCAGCTCAGAGGAGTCCTCATCAGATTCAATCTTTTTTTAAAAAAAATTTATTAGTTACAGTTTATTCACTTTGTATCCCAGCTGTAGTCCCCTCCCACATCCCCTCCTAATTCCATCTTCCCTCCCTCTTCTCCATCCATGCCCCTCCCCCATCCACTGATAGGGGAGGTCCTCCTCCCCTTCCATTTCACCCTAGCCTACCCAGTCTCATCAGGACTGGCTGCATTGTCTTCCTCTGTGGCCTGGTAAGGCTGCACCCTCCTCAGGAGGAGGTAATCAAAGAGCAGGCCACTGAGTTCATGTCAGAAACAGTCTCTGTTCCCCTTACTAGGGACCCACTTGGACACTGAGCTGCTATGGACCACATCTGTGCAGGGGTTCTAGGTTATCTCCATGAATGGTCCTTAGTTGGAGTATCAGTCTCAGAAAAGACCCCTGTGCCCAGATATTTTCTCTCTCCTTGTGGAACTCCTGACCACTCCAGGTCTTTCTATCTCCCCCTTCTTTTATAAGATTCCCTGAACTCTGCCCAAAGTTTGACTATGAGTCTCAGCCTCTGCTTTGATAACCTTCAGGGTAGAGTCTTTCAGAGTGGTGGCCTACCAGATTCAATCTTGAGCCAGTGAAGCTGTGAGAACAGCATTAGCTGAAATAAGGGAAATGATTTGGGTCCATGACTTCTGAAAACAGAAGTGGCTGGCTCCTTCAGCAGTGCAGAAAACACTCTCTGCTCTTCAATCTGCTAAGACCCTACTCAGAAGCTCACTCCCTTTGCTGAATTGACAGCACACACTGTTTTTCCACAGAATACCAGATATATAAACATAGCATAATCTTCATATCGCCTTCCAGAAACGATGAATGAGATTTTTGATTTAGCTCAAAATATATTTCAGACAAGATAGCACAGTTTTGACTTTCAGTGTCTGAAAACAGGGAATCAGATATTGTGTTTGTGTCTATGTGTCTCTCTGTGTGTGTCTCCAGAATCACCATTGAACATTTCATGTTCACTGTGGAATAGATCATTTCAATTATTCAGTGGCCTCCACAGTCTGGAAGATTACAAGAAAAAACTTGAAACCAAATAATGAACATTATAGCATAATGATATGGCATGAAATGTGGAACCAAACATATGTGTAGGTCAGTCTTGGCTATGTCATTTATGATCTGTATAATGTGGTATTTCCTCACCTCTAATTATATGACAGTAATAGAACTACCTTTGAGAAATAATTTAGATCAATTAAATGAAATGATTATCACAATGCTTGCCATAAAAAGTATGCTCTACAACAATCAATAAATGGGACCTCATGAAACTGAAAAGCTTCTGTAAAGTAAAGGACACTGTCATCAAAACAAAACGACTGCCTACAGATTGGGAAATGATCTTCAACAACCCTTTATCTGACAGAGGGATAATATTCCTCTGTATATATACAGAACTAAAGAAGCTGAAAAGTAGCAAACTAACTAATCCAATTAAAAAAATGGGGAACAGAGCTAAACAGAGAATTCTCTATAGAGGAATATCGAATGGCAGAGAAACACTTAAAGAAATGCTCAACGTCATTAGCCATTAGGGAAATGCAAATCAAAATGACCCTGAGATGTCACCTTACACCCATCAGAATGGCCAAGATGAAAAACTCAAGTGACAACACATGCTGGAGAGGTTGTGGAGAAAGGGGAACCCTCCTCCACTGCTGGTGGGAATGTAAACTTGTACAATCACTCTGGAAATCAATCTGGCACTTTCTCAGACAACTAGGAATAGCACTTCCTCAAGACCCAGACATACCACTCCTAGGCATATATCCAAAAGAGTCTCAAGTATACAATAAGGGCATTTGCTCAACCATGTTTGTAGCAGCCTTATTTGTAATAGCCAGAAGCTGGAAACAGCCCAGATGCCCCTCAACTGAACAATGGATGTAGAAATTCTGGTACATCTACACAATGGAATATTACTCAGCAATAAAAAAATAAGGAAATCATGAAATTTGCAGGTAAATGGTGGGAACTGGAAAGGATCATCCTGAGTGAGCTGTCCCAGAAGCAGCAAGACACACATGGTATATACTCACTCATATAGACATTTAATATAGGATAAACCTACTAAAATCTGTGCATCTAAAGAAACTAACCAAGAGAGAGGACCCTGACTAAAATGCTCAATCCCCATTCAGAAAAGCAAAGAGGATGGACACCAGAAGAAGAAGAAAACAGGAAACAAGTTAGGAACCTGCCACAGAGGGCCTCTGAAAGGCTCTGCCCTGCAGACTATCAAAGCAGACACTGAGACTTATGGCCAACTGTTTGGGCAGAGTGCATGGAATCTTATGTAAGAAGTGGGAAATAGTAAGATCTGGAGAGGACAGGAACTCCACAAGGAGAGCAACAGAACCAGAAAATTTGAACACAGGGGTTTTCCCAGAGACTCATACTCCAACCAAGTACCATGCATGGAGATAACCTAGAACCCCTGCACAGATGTAGCACATGACAGTTCAGTATCCAAGTGGGTTACATAGTAATGGGAAGAGGGACTGCCTCTGACATGAACTGATTGGCCTGCTCTTTGATCACCTCCCCCTGAGGGGGAAGCAGCCTTACCGGGCCGCAGAGGAAGATAATGCAGCCACTCCTGATGAGACCTAATAGACTATGATCAGAAGGAAGGAAAAGAAGATCTCCCCTATCAGTGGACTCGGAGAAGGGAATGCGTGGAGAAGTGAGAGAAAGGGAGGGATTGGGAGGGGAGGAGGGAGGGAGCTACAGGGGTTATACAAAGTGAATAATGTGAAATTAATAAAAGTTAAGAAAAAGAAAAAAGTGTGCTCTAAATATGTCTTATGCATTAGTAATCTATGGATTAAATAAACTGATAGAATGAATGGATTCTAACTTCTCTTGAGTCACATGATCTTTAAATCAACAGTAAATTGTAGCTTTCTTCCATCACTTTAAACTCAGGCTTCTTAGTGAATTATCTAATCACTGTTCCCCGCTTTGTTATTTAGCTTCTGAATTATTGTGTCTCCATATAGCAGTTTTACTCATATATATATATATATATATATATATATATATATATATATATATATATATTTGTCATTGGGATCAGAAAGAGAACTGATTTTTTTGTGTGTAGGTGTTTGCCTACATGTCTGTCTGTGCATCACTTGTATGCATGATGCCTATAGAGGCTAAAAAATTGTAATGGATCTCCTGGAACTGGAGTTACAGACAGTTGCAAGCCACCATATGGGTGCTGGGAATTAAGCCCTGGTCCTCTAAAAAAAAAATAGGCAGTGTTCTTAACCACTGAGTCATCCCTCCAGCCCCAAAGGTTTTTCTTGTTAATAACTATTGTTTTTTAGGTATTAGATTCCTATATTCTTACAGTATGATACATACATTTAGTTTAGGCATAAGATGAGACAGAAGAATTTGGTTGTAAAAGAGTTATTGATTTATCTAAGTAACTTTTAAAATATCAATTTGATCAAGACTATGACCAAAGAAACTGCAATATTTAAAATAATTGATGGGCTAGAGAGATGGCTCAGTGGGTAAGCATTTGTTGTGTAAGCGTGAGGAGCTGAGTTAAAAATCCCAGTGCTCACATTAAAAAACCAAAGCTCGGTTGTCTGCCTATGCACCTGTTACTCGAACGCTAAGTGCGGCTAAAAGAAATGTGGATCCTCTGGCCTTCTTGCTGCCAGCCCAGCTCTGGGTTCACTGAGAGAGGTTCTCAGGCCGCAGAGTCCTGAATAAACTGTAATTAATAAAACAATAAATGAAAAAGAATACAATTGAAAATTATAGAGTAAAAACTCCAAAGTTCATCTCTTCCCTGTGAGAGTTGGAAGCATATGTCCAAGCACACACACACACACACACACACACACACACACACACACTGTCCTCACACAACTGTATTATGGAATTTGTGATCACATTAAATCTGCCCTATAGTAAGAAGTATATGCATCAATCACTCAGCAGTTTGAAGGGTGACTCTTCTGTGATGGAAACCATTATTTCTTAAAAGAAGAAAGATATCTTTTAATTTTCAGTGTTTGAATTAGTGCTATATTTATTTTTTTCAGTGTGTGCTCTTTAAGGCATATAGAAATTATCTGTGGATCTGAAAAATCACAGGAAATATTGATGATGACCTTCATCCCTAAAACAAGAATTGCCTTGGGACTCTCAGAGCTGAGAGGTATAAAATTCAACATCTGTAAAGTAAGAAGCTAGCTGTGTACAGAGGTGAGAGATAAATATCTTTTAGTTTTAACTAAATTCTACATGTGACTTAGGCATAAAGTTAGGAAACAATCCATACATGATTCCATCCCTCTTGGATCAGTTACCTGGTTTCATGAAATAAAAAATTAAGAGGTCAAATAAACATAAAATAGTTGATACTCCAAAGAAAATGAAAATTAAGTGCTTCATGTAGCTATTGTTAAACAGGGTACCTGAAAAAAAGGAGAGAGCGTCATTAAAATACACATGGCAAAGGTCCCCACCAGACCAGGAAGCTGCTGCCAGGAGGGGTTTTCCCTTGAGGTTCTGCAGAACTTTCTATCATTATGCCTCTCTCCCTCCCTCCCTCCCTTCCTTTATTCTTTCTTTCCTTTCACTTTTTTCTCTTCCCCTTCTTTCTCCTTTCTTCCTTTCTTCTCTCCTTTGTTTCTTCTTTTCTATCTCTCTCTCCTCCCCTTCATTCCTTCTATCCTATCTCACTCACTTCCTGCATCTGCCTCAGGACTGCACACCGCTAGACCCAATTTTGTGGCAACTACAAAAACAGTCTGAGCATTAAGTTCATCTTGGAGATAGAATTTCCTCCTGAACTTCTCCCAGATCAAAACCCCTCCCTTCCCAACTCAACTTTGTGCCCCTCCCCACATTTTTAAAATAAGCCCTGAGAATCGAATTTTTGCTGCCTGTGTACTCCTGGACATGTGGCTGTCCACCTGAGCATGGCTGGCCTATCAAGAGTAACCTTCACAGTGCTGACTCCCCCCTCTCAGCACTGTCCATTGCCAATAGTTCCTCCGGTAGGTGTCTCAGCCTCTCCCTCTACAGGGTTTTGTGTGGCTTGGGCTCATGCTTGTCTTGCACATGCAGTCCAAGGTGCTGTGAGTTCACAGGGCAATGTTTTCACTCAAGATACTCACTCAATTTATTTTTAACATTTATTTCTAACATTTCCAAAATGTCTCCTCTACAATCATACTAAAATCTGTACACCTAAAGAAGCTAATCAAGAAGGAGGACCCTGGGTAAGAGGATCAATGCTCATTCAAAGCAAACAGTATGGACATCAGAAGAGGGAGGAAACAGGGTACAGGACAGGAGCCTACCACAGAGGGCCTCTGAAAGACTCTACCTTGTAGGGTATCAAAGCAAAGGTAGAGACTCGTAGCCAAACTGTGGACAGAGTGCAGGGAATCTTAAAAAAGAAGGGGGAGATAGAAAGACCTGGAGGGTACAGGAGTTCCACAAGAAGAGAGAAAAAAAAATATGGGCACAGGGATCTTTTCTGAGACTGATTCTCCAACCAAGGACCATCCATGGAGATAACCTAGAACCCCTGCACAGATGTATCCCATGGCCGTTCAGTGTCCAAGTGGGTTCCCTAGTAATGGGAACAGGGGCTGTCTCTGACATGAACTCAATGGCCTGCTCTTTGATCACCTCCCCCTGAGGGGGGTGCAGCCTTACCAGGCCACAGAGGAAAACAATATAGCCAGCCTTGATGAGACCTGATAGACTAGGGTCAGATGGAAGGGGAGGAGGACCTCCACTAACAGAAGATGAGAGGAGGGACATGGGAAGAGAAGAGAGAGGGTGGAGTTGGGAGGGGATGAAGGAGAGGACTACAGTTGGGATACAAAATGAATAAATTCAAATAAAAAAAATAAAAAACTTAGAAATTAAAAAAAAAAGTCTCCTATTTTGGCTGATAATCTATCTTTCATGATCCAGTCCTATGAACTTAGAATTATTTGTTCTCTTTCAATGTTTTCCTTCCACCACATCTTTAGCACATCAGTCTATCCCTTTATTTCTGCTTTAAAAGTATTTGTAGTATCTCGTTCACTTTCTATTCGAGGCATTTCTTATTTTGTAGCTCAAGCTGAACTAAACTCTGTCCTCCTGCCTCAGTCTTTCAAGTGCCATCGTCCCCAACTTCTAATTTCTATTCATTCTTGTGAACTTTTCTTATATCACAGAAACCATTTCCATAGAGCCCTATTTAGTTGAAGCAACAGTTATTTTTTTTCCAGTCATTTTCCTAATCCTACAAAGTAGTGTAGTTTTTCTTTTTTTAACCTCTAGTTTCTGTAGAAAAACAGTACATGTACTAGGGTCTAAAGGTATAAACCTTCCTCTTTTCACATACAGCCTGTTAATATGTGAAACTTACTTTTTGTATATAGGTGTTAGCTATGGGTAGCTTTGTTAAATATAAGACAATCCTTTTCTGTTTTTATTTATTCATCCATCATGTCTTCTGGGAGTAAGAAATGAACAGATAATAACACAATTTCCCTTTCACATAAACGTATTTTTTGCTGCTGTTTTTACTGACATATCTCTTTTTTGATTATGTATCTCACTGTCATATCATTTTCTATGCATTGAATTTACAGAAATTTAAAAATGCTAGTTCTAGCACTGAATGTCATGTGGCAGTAATCAATGTGTCATAATAGTATGATTCATTTTGGAATATGGTTATATGTCTTTCTAAAATGAGAAACCAGCTGACAACGATAGATATCATCTTTCATGTTACTGAACTAGCATCTTTTTAACCTTATACATAAACATTATTAGGTCTAGTGAAGTAACATTAAATGTCTCTAAAGCTCTAAAATATGCTTAATTATAAATTCCTACTGTTCAGCTTTTTTCTAATACCCTATGCATATCAATACTAAAGAGCCACAGTCAAAAGATGTACTACAATACAGAAAGTCCTTAACACTAACTAATCCATTGGTTTGCTCTTGTGCTTCAAAATAACAGTTAAACCCTCTTGGCTGGGCACTCACTTGCTATGAGGAGATTTATTTGCTTATCTTCACCCGTTAGAGGGTTAAGAACACAGCATGTGATATTCTCCTGTGGCTGGTTTTTGAGGAGAAGAGTCATCTTCACATAGAAAAATCCATCTCCATCCTGTGAGTAGGATATTGAAGAATACGGAACTACATTCCCTGTGCTGTCTTTCCACTCCATTTGGGGCCGTGGGAACCACCCTTCTGAAGAACACTCCACAATGACACCATCATGACCAGAACTCTGAACATGGATTTGCATCTTTAATCCAAATGCTGGTGGAAATGACATGGAGATAAAGACATAGCGATTATGCTGAAGTTGGATTGACAGGATTTCATCTAATAACACACATGAATTGACTTCCATGGTTGATTTTCAAGCTAGACTAATTGTTTGCTCTGTGATGTCTATTGTCTGCATGGTGCATTTTTGAGGAATATGTGTGACTTTTACTTATTATTTGGATATTTAAAAATGGCTCCCCTTTTCTGGGGAAAAAAGAAAGAGAGAAGAAAGAGGAAGGAGGAGAATAGGGCAGGGAACTGGGAAGAGAGGAGGGAGGGGGTGCCCTTGGGATATAAAGTAAAATTTAAGAAAAAAAAAATTCATCATGAAATTTACCAAAAAAAAAAAAAAAAAAAAAAAACAGAAAAGAAAAAAAAAATGTAAAATATAAACAATCCATAACAAACCACCAAGATGATGTCCACGTACTTCAGATTATTGGCACAAGGACCCTGGCATACTATGTTCCACAGACAAGTTACCTGCCACATGGAGTTTCATGAAGGCCACGTCACTGAAGCCATCGTCATTAAATGAGCACTGGTAAGGCCCATCATCCGAAATGCTGATATTATGGATTCTGAGGGCCACTTTCCCCTTCCCGATGGCCTCTTTCACAAACTCTACACGATTCCCGTATTCAGGTGCAGCCTCTCCATTCTCTCCACGGCCACCTCTGTATTGATAAACGAGTTTGGATTCGTCATCCCTGAACCAGCGCACCTCCATATCCTCCACACTTGGTGGTGGGGTCACCTGGCAGCTGAGCTCAGCCTGGCCGCCTACTCTAGCCTCCACGTGTCCAGGGGGAGTAGTCACCGTCAGATTCTCTGTGCAGAAAAATTGAAAATCAAAATAAATCTTTATTATTATTATTTTTTAAATTTTTATTAATTACAGTTTATTCACTTTGTACCCCTCCATAGCTCCCTCCCTCCTCCCTTCCCAACCTTACCCTCCCCTCTTTCCCACCCATGTCCCTCCCCAAGTCCACTGATAGGGGAGGTCCTCCTCCCCTTCCTTCTGATACTAGTTTATCAGGTCTCATCAGGAGTGGCTGCATTATCTTCCTCTATGGCCTGATAAGGCTTCTTCCCCCCACCCCCAGGGGGAGGTGATCAAAGAGCAGGCCAATCAGTTCATGTCAGAGACAGTCCCTGTTCCCATTACTGTGGAACCCACTTGGACACTGAACTGCCATGGGCTACATCTGTGCAGGGGTTCTAGGTTATCTCCATGCATGGTACTTGGTTGAAGTATCAGTCTCATGAAATACCCCTGTGCTCAGATTTTTTGGTTCTGTTGCTCTCCTTGTGGGGCTTCTGTCCTCAACAGATCTTACTATTTCCCACTTCTTTCATAAGATTCCCTGCATTCTGCCCAAAGTTTGGCCATAAGTCTCAGCATCTTCTTTGATAGTCTGCAGGGCAGAGCCTTTCAGAGGTTCTCAGTGGTAGGCTCCTGTCCTGTTCTCTGTTTTCTCCCTCTTCTGATGTCCATCCTCTTTGCCTTTCTGAATGGGGATTGAGCAACTTAGTCAGAGTACTCTTTTTTGATTAGTTTCTTTAGATTTTAGTATGTTTATCCTATATTATATATCTAATATCCACTTATGAGTGGGTATATACCCTTTGTGTCTTTCTGCTTCTGTGATATCTCACTTAGGATGATCTTTTCTAGTTCCTACCATTTGTTTACAAATTTCATGATTTCCATATATCCAAATGTCATGATTTCCAAATATCCAAAAGATACTTAAATATACAACAAGGACATTTGATCAACCATGTTTGTAGCAGCTTTATTTGTAATAGCCAGAAGCTGGAAACAACCCAGATCCCTCAATTGAGGAATGGATATAGAAATTGTGGTACATCTACACAATGGAATATTACTCAGCAAAATAAATCTTAAACAAAGAACTTCGCTGCCATACACTGCTAAGAAGATATCAAATCTTACCCATAAGGCCTAGATAATCTAAATATTCAACTCTGATTATATTGTTTCCTCTTTCAATATTTTTAAATTTTTTTATTTTTATTAATTTATTTTTATTATAATTTATTCACTTTGAATCCCAGCTATAGCCCCCAACATTTTTGAAAGCTGACAATAGCTCATTCTTATCTTTAAAGCAGGTTCTAGTGAAGTGGGAAGCCCGAAGGATCTGTCTTGCTACTTAAGAATTGTGGAAGAAGTTCTGTGCTAAGATATTTTGCACTCGGGAATCTATGGAAGGCGTTTATCACTTTCTGGGACAAAATACCTAAGAGAAAATATTATTTTGCTTCTGCTGGCAGATTCATATCATGGTAGACTGAGTCCACTTTCTCTTAACCCTGTTGAGACAGAATGTTGACCCTTGAAACACAGTTGCTCATTGCCAGAAAGCACAGAGAGTGGGAGGGACAAGGATAAGGTCTTTCCAAAGCGTCCTCCACTTGTCTAATTCCTCCAACTACACACTACTTCCTTCTTCACCCCCTCAGATAATGCTATGCTATCTTGGATAATGCTATACTATAAAGAATCCGTCAAGGTTCTGATCCATTGATGAAGGTGGAGCAACCGAAGTCTCATCACTTCTAAGTGGTTGGCTCTCACTGTTAGACACCCTTTAGCACCAGTGTGTCATGTGAGCAAAAACTTCAAAACCATATTGTAATGACCTTCACCTTCATTTGAAGGTTTGAGTCATTGTTGTTTTCAGTCATTTTCAGCTTTTATAACAGTATCACCTACCCACCCCAACCCTTAGTTTATTGGTGAGCAGCTGTGCGTGTTTTCCAGGGCAGTCTGGGTAGCTTGTGAGAGCCGGAATGAGCAAGATCAATTCTATTTTCCAATTGGAGAGATTTGCTCTGATAATCGATTATTACCTCTGATTACAGAAGTGTAGTCAAAGAGGTGGTTAGTTATCTTGTAGCTTCTCCTAAAGTTAAAACCTTACCCTTTCCTTACTAAGGTGGCATCCAGATTTCTCTACAGCTTTCAATTCATTTTATTTTAATTTGGAAATAGGGCATTCAAAACTGGGACTTTCAGAAACGACTGTGTATAAAGGGAGAACTGGAAAGTGAATGCAAATACACAGGGAAATGAACAGAATCTGAAGGCCACAGAGGAGAACTACAAGAACCAAACTTCAAAAGCATTGAATGGAAATAATTCACAAGCAAATGCCAGAGAAGGAAGAAATCACGATGTTTACAGTCATCATATTACTTAAGTATTTATTTTTTAACAACAAAAGTTCCAACACATAGAAAGAAGCATGGGAACATAGCTAATGAAAAGGAGAAAATAAGTTAGTCTGCCTGAAAAGGTGTATGACTGTTCTACTAGGTAAAGTCTTCAAAGCAACAATCATATCACATATCATATCATATAACTAAAGGGTGACTATAAAAGGCCAGGAAAAACATGGATAAGCAGGCTAGAAATATAAGCAACAAGATTCAAAACACAGAAAAGAGACTTAAAAGAAATTCAGGAACTGAAGGCTACCTCAGCTCCATGCCACTCTTTTATCCTGTGGTCCAAGTGGACAGTGAAACATGATCTAATAGTTTCCATTAATGTTTAAAGGTGCTGATACAACAACTTTCTTGTGAGATTTAAAAGCAAGCTTGGGATCCACCAACAGATGAACAAATAAGAAGAATATGGTATATTCGTATAATTGACAAAAGAGTTGTAATACTCATTTTGAAAAACCAAATTTTATTATCAATTAATAAATTAAGCTTATTTACTTTTTTCTCCAATGCTTATGTAGTTTTGATTATCTGCCTTTGTCATTTCCTTCACTTCAATAAATCTGAACATATCTTTCAAGATAGGGTTACTAATCACCAAGTCCCTTCTATTTTTGTTTGTCTAAGATGATGTCTATGTATCTTTACATTTGAAGGTTAATTAATACATTATGCTATATAATCCTAAGTTAGTGTGTTTTCCCCTGAATGCTTTAAATATTTTATTTCATCTATTTCTTGCTTGTATCATTTGTGTAAAATTGTAGGTTAATTTTATCTTTCAAGAGGTGGGTCCCCTCTCCATCCAGGACTGCTAGTATTTTAAGTTTTATTTTTCATATTCATTATACTTTGAATTCTATATACAGAGGTACTTTTTTCTGTTTATTTTGGCTCTTACCGTGTTTGCTGTTTTCTGAGATTCATAGATCTATAGGGAGTGTTTCTCTTCCTTTTTTACTTTCTTCTCCTTGTTTTCCCATTTTCTGCATACTAAACCTTCAAAGTGTCTCAGAGTTCTTAGATTTTCTCTGGAAAAGTCTTGGGCTTTCTTCTTTTTAGATATTTCTATGACTAATACTCAAGGTTCTATATTCTTCCCTGAGCTTTGTCTGTTCAGTCTACTCATGAGCCCACAAAAGAGGCATTCTTTATTTCTGCTATAGTGGTTTTTTATCTTTAGCATTTCTTTTCACTGCTTTTTCAAAAATTCTGTTTCTGACTATATTATCCATTAGTTCTCCCATGTCATCCATTTTGCCATTAGATAATTTCTTTTTTTTATTTTTTTTAATTACATGATATCCTTTATTGTAACTGAGAAATAACACCATGAGTAGAAAATAGAAATTTTATATTTACAAAATACAAATTTATAATTATACTGGTATTTGAAAAATCTTATCAATCAAATTTCTTAATGTATTTAAGCAGGATTAGTAAATAACATTTAAAACTATATACTGTCTTTGTGCATACCTCTTAGAGCTTTTTTTTTTTTAGATAATTTCTAATATTAGTTGTTAAATTGTTGGGGTGACAATTCCAGACTAACTATGCGGCTTTACTTCCTCTATCCCTGTGGACTCTGGTTTTGATTGTTCAGTACATCATGGAAAGTTTTGTTGGGAGTCAAATATATTACAATTAATCTACAATGATGGTATGTTTTAATGATGTGGACTAAGAAGTGTAGTGGAGAAAGAACAAGCACTCTGCAGTTTTATGATTTGGATTCAACCTTTTAGTGAACCTGAGTCTTTGCTTTGTGACCTTTCTGAGGGCTTCTAACGTCTTTGTTTCCTAAGAAAGATGAAATGGAAAAGGTGGCTTGAGTTCATTATTACCCTGCTTCCAGGTCAGGCCTTGAAACTTAACAGGTAATACTTTGGGGAAATAGTTCATCTTGAAGGCTGTACTAATTAAGGTGAACAAAATTTCAAACAATTACTTTCTCCATCACTCTGTTCTCACCGTGAAAACCTGGTAGAAATGCTGGAGGTAAAATGCACCACACAGAGCCTACCAGTGATGGGGCTTGTGCGGGTTTTTGTGATTCAAACACATTGAGGCTCTAGTGACTCAGTGATTTCAGCTTGTGTTTTACTACCTCACCACTGATAGTCTCAGAGGTGTCTTCTCCCCTCAGAGATTCCTGACATGGTAGATTTCTGCTTCTTTTTGGCTCTCTGCCTCGGGGGACAGAAGTACACCCTGTAATCTCACCATGTTGAATCTAGGAGTGTTGCCGACATTCACCTCTTTGTCTATTTTGCTTAATAACACAGTGAGGTGACGTTGCTAATCTCAGTATGGATACTGGGCACCAGAAGTCTATCTCACATCCTTTTTATAATTGCAGGGAATAAGAAAAAGGTGAGTGTTCTTACCTAATGTCAGCGTTATCGCTTGCAGGAAAATGAGACACGCATGATACCCAGAAAAATAAGAGTAAGTAGGCTTCATCGTACCTGGAAAGAACAATCAAACAAGGTACATTAAACAAGATATGAGAGATACCTAGACTAGACACACAAATGAATTCATAATTTTAAAAGGAGACAAACTTAAGTTTCCCATAAAAATTTGTCTTAGTGCTGCAGCAACTCAACTTGAGGTGCCAAGGTGGGTTCGTACCACTTGGGAGCCTCACCTTCTCTGAGAACTAGTAGAGGGTGGAATGCAGATAAGGAGTATTAGGATGGGACTTGGGAAGAGAGGAGGGAGGGGACTGGGATCAGGCTGAAAGCAATTAAATAAATAGATAATAAATAAATAAATGAACCCCCCCAAATAGTATAATAAAATAATAATTAACACAAAAAGAATAAGTCTTCTCAGCGTTGGAAAAAATAGAAGAGACTATCCTCACACATGGTTTTGATCAGAAGAGGCCTTCCCAGTTCCTTTCTCCCTCTAGTTCACACCCCATGGTTCCTCTACACTTTTCACCAATGTATCTAGTGAGCTGTTCTCCCAGTGGATTTGCTTAACAAACAGTGGGTAAAAAATTTTTAACTAAGTTAGAAGATATAGGAAATAAAAACACTCAGTATAAAGGCATAGGAGCATATATGTGAGTGAAAATGTAAGAAAAAAATTTTTAATCTAGGTGCTCAAAAATACATTGAAATTAAATAGTTGATTAATTAACGCCATTTATTAACAATTGGGTATGTTATTTCTAATCAGTGGCCCACTGTTGAAACCTTTCAATTAGTAATTTTTGTTTGTTCTTTTAAATTAATTTTAAATTTTATTACAATTTATTTACTTTGTATCCCAGCTGTAGCCCCTCTCTAATCCCTTTCCAATCCCAGAGTCCCTCCCTCCTCTTCTCCCAAGTCCCTCCCCCGGTCCACTTTCATACTTTAAAATAGAAAAATGGTTTGTGAGCATTGTTTTTGAAAATTGAAAAAAAAAGACATAGCCTTACAAAAGAAAAGACCTGGATTAATCACACATTAGTGACTTTTCAAACCCACCAGAGAAAGAAAACATTTGAGAGTAATTTTTTCATTGAAATTTGGGAACAAGAGTGGTCATATGAGGAAACATGAGTTAAAATATACTAATCTTAGAAAGAGCCAAAGGACACCGCATATACTTACTGTATATTAATCACATGTATAATTTGCGAGTAAATTGTTTATATATATTAATGCATGGATATAAAAGCCTTCAAAACAGCTGATATTGAAACTTTACATTATCTGGCTTCCTTTTTTTCATGAATTCAAAATGAGGGTTCAGAGCACAAAGAACCAAATTTTCTTCTATACTAATTAGAGAATGTACCATTATTTACGGTTTCTCCTAAACCATCTAAGTTCCCTACATCAAAAATTACTGAAGTGTAGAAAAAAGAACAGAATTGCAGTCACTGAGCATGAGTAGAAATCCATGGCATATCATAGAGAGAGAAAAATAATCCTATGTGATATTTCAGAGAAACAGAAGAAAAAAAATCCTAAAATGTATATGGAACTACAAAAGACCACATGTAGTCAAAACAAACCTGAGAAAAGAGAGCAATGCCTGTGGGATTACCATACTAAGTTTCAATCTATATTACAGATCCACAGTAGTAAAAACACTGGCACAAAAAAGCATAAACCAATGGAACAAAATAGGAGACCCACACATATATACATATAACTACAGCCATTTGATGTTTGACAAGGATGCCAAGAATACACACTGGATAAGACAGAATCTTCAACAAATGGTGCTAAGGAAAAAGGATGAAGAATGAAATTAGAGTCCTATATATCACCCTGCAAAAATTTAAGCCCAAAATCTATCAAATGCCACGCTATGAACTTGAAACAGAAACTTGCAGGAGAAAATACAGGCAGTACCCTAAAAGAACCAGGTGCAGGAAAGGATTAACTCTCTGTATGCTGAAGAAAACAATTGAATGATAAAGAAGCTGCAGAGTGGGAAAGAATCTTTGCTAGCCATATATCTGGTTGAGAGTTAATATCCAGAATATATAAAGACCTAACACACGTACACAAAAATAGTCAGTAAAAAAAGAGGTCCAATTGACAAATGAGATACAGATATGAATAGACAGTTCTCAAAAGTTAAAACGCAAGTGTAGGAGAAAAAATTTTCAAAATGTTAAGTGTTTTTAGTTGTCAGAAAATGTAAATTTAAACCACTTTGATTTCCTGTTATCCAAGCTAGAATACAAAACAAAGGATAGAAACGAAACAAGGAACAAACAAAACAAAACTAAACTAAACAAAACCCAAGCAACAACAAATGCTGGCATCAGTGTGAGGAAAGGGACCACTTATTCTTTGTTGATGGGACTGCAACCTGCTGAAGCCACTCTGGAAATCAATGTGGGGGTTCCTAAAGTAAGTATACCGTTTGATCCAGCTACACTGCTCTGGGGTATATACCCCAAAGAACACTATATCCTACTACAGAGACACTTGATTGTCCATGGTCAACGTTGGTCTCTTCATAATAGCCAGGAGATAAAAACTGCCTGGATATTCATCAACTAATAAATGAAAATGAAATGTGACATATTGAAATGTGGCATATTTATACAATGGAATATTATTCTGTCATTAAGAAAAAAGGAGAGGAGAACCTCCCCTATCAGTGGACTTGGGGAGGGGCATGCATGCAGAAATGGGAGGGAGGGTGGGATTGGGAGGGGAGGAGGGAGAGGTTTATGGGGGGGATACAAAATTAATAAAGTGTAATTAATAAAAAATTAATAAAAAAGAAATGGGTGGGCACTCAGCTCTCACTGCTTCGGCAATAGGGGGTGTGGGCCCAAGCTGCAGCTTGTAATGATTTATAATAAAAAGAACCTCATGTATTTAAAAAAAAAAAAAGAAAAAAAGAAAAATAACATTCACAGGTAAATGGATGAAGCTAGAAACAGATATTCAGAGTGAGGTACCCCAGAGCTAGAAAAATAAAGGTCACATGTTTTCTCTCATTTGTAAATGTTAGTTTTGGATTTTCAGATATTTGTGTTTCATTTGGAACATTCATAAGAGTCAGAAATTACTAAGGGGACATGGGAAAGAGCACTCGAGGAGGAGGAAATAGAATACACTGATATAAAAGGTTAAAAAGAATGATGGAGCAGAAAGTATCAAATTGGGTAGGGCAAAGTAGAACAACAGGCAGGATATATGCCTAGGAGTGGTATAGCTAGATCTTGAGGTAGCACTATTCCTAATTGTCTGAGAAAGCGTTAGATTGATTTCCATAGTGGTTGTACCAGTTTACGTTCCCACCAGCAGTGGAAGAGGGTTCCCCTTCTCTACAACCTCTCCAGCATGTGTTATCTCTTGAGTTTTTGATCTTAGCCATTCTGATGGGTGTAAGGTGAAATCTCAGGGTTGTTTTGATTTGCATCTCTCTGATGGCTAAGGATGTTGAACATCTCCTTATGTGTTTCTCTGCCATTCTATATTCTTCTACAGAGAATTCTGTTTAGCTCCATACCCCATTTTTTAATTGGGTTGCTTGAATTATTGCCTTTGGACGATCAATCTTCATCTAGAAAGACAAAGGGGATGGACATTGGAAGTAGGAGAAAACAAGTAACAGGACAGTAGCCTACCACAGAAGGCACCTGAAAGACTCTACTTAGCAGTGTATTAAAGCAGATGCTGAGACTCATAACCAAGCATAACCAAGACCCATAACCGGCAGAGTGTAGGGAATCATATGAAGGAAGGAGGAATTATTATAACCTAGAGGGAACAGAGAGCCCCACAAGGTCCAAATATATCTGTGCACAGGTGTCTACTCTGAGACTGTTTATCCAACCAAGGACCATGCATGAATATAACCTACAACCCCTGCTCAGACATAGCCCGTGGTAGCTCAGTATCCAAGTGGGTTCCCTATAAGGGGGACAGGAATTGTTTCTGACATGAACTCAATGTCTGGTTCATTGAGCTTCCCCTCCCCCCTGAGGGAGGAGCAGCCTTGTTAGGCCACAGATAAGGACATTGCAACCATCCTGAAGATACCTGGTAAGCTAGGGCCAGATGGAAGGAGAGGAGGACACCCTCTCACAGTGGACTCGGAAGGGGGCAGGAAGGAGATGAGGGAGGGAGGAGAGGGTTGGGAGGGAAAGAGGGAGAGGGCTACAGCTGGGATACAAGTGAATGTATAAAATTATTTAAAAATTAAAAAAATATTTAAAAAAAGAATTACAGGAATGAGTTGGGCCTCGTGGGCTGGATTAGATAGATAAAACTGGGCTGTCACTAAGTTGTACCTAGGGTTCTCTTCTCTTCTCGCTACTTTCCTACATTAGCCTGCTGTGTTGTTTAACGAAAAGAACACAAAGTCAGGTAAGGACAGGAAAGGACCTGGATCTTAAAGCAGAGGGGAGTAAATAGGATCATTGTGTAAAATTCTCAGAGAACCAGTAAATTAAAGGAGAGGGAAGGGGACTGTGGACATGCTATTGTCTCTGAATCTCAGGGCACAATGGACCTTATCAGCAGTCTCCATAATGAAATATCAAAACAACCCTCTCTTTTGAAGGGTTTCACTGCCTGTCAGATTTCCAAGTCCCAACCTATAATCAATCTGTAATGAAAGGATTATAAGTCTAGACTTAGAAAAGCAGGAAATACTTGTGTTTCCAACCATCATCCACACCCCGATTACTTACTTGAGCTCCAGAATTCAGAGAAAATGTCTTTTCTGGCCCTTAAAAAAGTCTCACTGCCTTCAGGTTGTTTAGCAAAGCTTCTTCATCATTAGTCTCGATCAGAGTTGTTTCTCTCAGGACTTCAGTTGGTTTCCTCTGGGATGGTATTTTCTCTTGTCAATCTCAAATGCATACCCCTTCAGAGAAAACAGGAAGACTGATATTTTGTGCTGTAATTGCTCATGAGCTCACGCTCAGTAGCAGGACACCCAGCAGCTCTTGGCTGTTTTCAGGAGGCTTGTTCCAACATGATAATCTTGACTCCTGATGATATCTGAGACAAAGCATGTTTCTTCACACAGTTTCACCAGAATGTTTCTGAACAGCACGACAATGCTGGAAATACCAAGGGGATTTCTAGCTTTTATTAACAGCAATATGCTCTTGAAATTACCATAGTAAGTAACATTTACTTTTTCTCAGCCAGCCTCCCTGGCTGTTTTAAAACTTCTAGATGTCTATTATGATCCTTTGTTGAAAGCTCTATTATATTCAGTCATGTGCTGAGCACAGGATAGGAGAAGCATGTGGAAAGCAATTTTCAGGGTTTTTCTTATTAAATAGATGGAAAAATTTTAAAAGAAAAAGAACCTGATTGAGACTTATACAGCCTCTCCTTTAAACTGTCCAGAAGAAAATTTTAGTTATTACCTTGTATTAGAAGCCATAGATCAATAAGACCACAAATACAGATAGAAATTATGGAAACAAAACCTCAAAGTGATGGTTATTTTCTGATAATTCTTTCTTTTAATTTAATTTTATTTATATATTTATTCATTACAATTTACTCACTTCGTATCCCTGCTGCAGCCCCCACCCTCATGTCCTCCCAGTCCCATCCACCTTCCACTCTTCTCCCGCTATGCCCTTTCCCTAGTCCCCTAATAGGGGAGGTCCTCCTCCCCTTCTATCTGACCTTAGCTTATCAGATTAGGGTTAAGGTTAGAGTTAGGGTTAGGCTTAGGCTTAGGCTTAGGCTTAGGCTTAGGCTTAGGTTTAGGCTTAGGGTTACGGTTGGCTGAATTATCTTCCTTTGTGACCTGGCAAGACTGCACTCCTCTCAGGGGGAGGTGATCAAAGAGCAGACCACTGAGTTCATGTCAGAAACAGCCCCTGTCCCCCTTACTAAGGAACACACTTGGAAACTAAGCAGCCAATGAGCTTCCTTAGACCAGGGGGTTTAGGTGCTCTCCATGCATGGTCTTTAGCTGGACTATCTATCAGTCTCTGAAGGCCGCCCTGCCCCCCTGGCCCAGGTATTTTGGCTCTGTTTTTATTCTTGAGTTCTTGTCCTCTCTAGGTCTCTCTATCTCCCTCTTCTTCCTTAAGGATTCTGGCACTCTGCCCAAAGTTTGGCTATGAGTCTCAGTATCTCCTTCAATGTGCTGATGGGTAGAGTCTTTCAGAGGTCCTCTGTGGAAGGCTCCTGTCCAGTTCCTTGCCTTCCCCTAATTCCATCTATCCTGTTTGCCCTTCTGAATGAGGATTAAGCATCTTCCCTAGGGTCTTCCTTGTTATTTAGCTTCTTTAGGGCTATAGATTTTAGTATGCTTAGCCTATAATTATTTATATTTGAAGTACAAAAAATAGAATTATCCGCTCCATCCCCTAAGACTCTACCAGAATACCAAGATAACATCTTGTAAGAGATCTTTCTCTTACCACACCCCTTGGAATGTACCAAACTATATTACTCTTGGAATAGAATAATAAGTTTCACAAAGACCTAAAATGCCACTTTTTCCGTCCACATAAATTTTAGAATTATCTAACAATTTACAATCGTTAAGACTTTAAATAAAAGAAAACTGACATTTTGAGACCTTAAATCCATGATTATTCAATTTATTTAGGTCACCATTTTCTAATTTATAGACTCATGGGTAGTCATTGTAAGTCTTCCATTCCAGAACTCACAGAATAAAACCTTATCTAACTGCGGTTTCTGGGAATGAGGCTCTGAGATATTGAATTGCATGCAGGAACTTTATTGAAGTCACATGCATAATGTAAACACCTATGGTCAGGTGGAAGATGTACAGTTTAGCAGAAATAATTCTGGTATTGAACTGAAGATCAGTCCTCTAGGGGGCCAGAAAGGCCCTGCATGTAGGCGTACTTTTTATCTATTTTATTGGTTTCTTATATCTCTACCTCCCTTTTCCACCCCAATCCCTTTCAACACTATAGCACCAGGTAGGAGAGAAGAAAGGGGAGTGGAGAAAGAGGGCATAGTTCTTTTTAGCTACTTTCTTCTGTTTAGGGTAGTAGTTCCTTGGGGCAAGTCCAATCTTGGCTTCAGGATATCCGCAACTTCTCCTGAAACTGCATCAACAGCAACCAGCAGCATCAGTGGTGAGCAACAGCAGCCTTCTTCTTTCTCAGAGCCCCAACAGATACTCCTGGGACGTGAGGCCCATCTCCCCACTCCATGCTTGGATTACATTTGGTTTGAGCTTAAGGTGGTGGGTGAGGACAGTGGAACAGTGTGTTCCAAATATATGGACTCACAGCAGTTGTGACAGCATGCACAACATGAGCACCCTCAAGCCAGTCAAATTATCTTTCCTGCTGGTGCTAAAGATATTATTGTAATAAGCCAAATATACTTACAGTTTATACAAGTTTTTAACAAATAAAAGTACAAAAAGTAAACTCAGGAGATGTAAAATGAGGAAATAAGTTCATTGGCAACACCACCGGACTATAAAGGACGCAAAAAAAGGTGAACTGCAAGGGGCAAGAAGTTCTCATTTGGGAAGATAGAAGTGTAAATGATAAATGTCCACAGCAAGGAAGCTGTGGACAATCCCCTCTTCAACCCCGCACTTGGCGGTTTTCAATAGAATGTTTAGAGAAAGCCAAAAGAACAAGCAATGATGAAAGCACAATATACACTGTTCTTTCCTGAGTCTAAGTTATACACTGTTTTGCTTAAGGAAAAAATTACCAGGCTGGAGAGATTGCTCAATGTTTAGGAGAACTGGTTGCTCTTCTAGAGGACCTGGCTTTGACTCTCAGCACCCACATGACAGTTCACAACCGTTTGTAACTCCAGTCCCAGGGGATACAGGGCCCTCATCTAGCTCCTGTGAGTACTGTATACACATAATGTACAGACATGCATGTATCCAAACACTCATACACATCAAGTAAAATAAAAGAGAGTTATTGTCCGTAATTACTCACCAGGGATTTGTATCTGAGGGAGAAAGGATGTTGCCAATTAAAGGAAAATGGTTAATCACAAACACAGTTTTAGGTATGTTTTGAGGCTTGTGCAAATTGTAGGATTTTGTAAATTACAATAATCAAGCATCGATCTTTCTTTTCTGGGTTACTACTCTATAGTCCTTTTCATTTTTTTTTTTTTTTTTTTTACATATAGAACTTACATTGTAAAACAACAATAACTTTGTTTTGGGGCACATGTTAACAGAGAAACAACAATAACTTGTTTGTTTTGGGGCACGTGTTAACAGATGTTTCGAAAATATGTATATAAACTTAAATAAAGATTCAGAGATATTTTGAGTCCAATTCCTGTGAATACACATATGTTTCTGGTAGGGTAAACATTACGCAGTGGAAACAGTACACATTTGAAATCAAATGTATAGAAGTTATGTGAATATAGCAAAGAGTCCAGTATCCAGAAGCTTTAGAAAATATGATAGGAACAGGGACTGTCTCTGACATGACCTGATTGACCTGCTCTTTAATTACCTCCCCCTGAGGGGGAAGCAGCATTACCAGGCCACAGAAGAAGATAATGCAGCCACTCCTGATGAGACCTAATTGACTAGGGTCAGAAGGAAGGAAAATAAGTCCTCCCCTATCAGTGGACTTGGGGAGGGGCATGCATGCAGAGGGTGGAGGAAGGGAGATATTGGGACCGGAGGAGGGAGAGAACCAAAGGGGGGGATACAAAGTGAATAAAGTGTAATTAATAAAGAAAAAATATGTCTGGATCAAACAGTGGACTTTCCATGTTTACCAGGGATGGCTGTCACAACATGCAGTCAGAGCTGAGACTGTCATCGGTATTGAAAGCATTAACACTGGTGTTAACAGAGAATCCAGGAGTCCCAATGATGCTATGAACTAGAAGTCTCTAGGTAGCTCTGTCTTCTTAGCCCGTCTATTAAAATACAAAGAATGAAAAGTCAGCTTGCTGGCTATCCAGACATTCACCATTTGCATTGCCGCCTTTCCCACGCTAGTCACCTCTCAGTGTGAAGTGAATAAAGGAAACAAGGATGATGACAAACACCATCAGCATGCTCAGGATCATAGTCATGTCTTCCAGCCACATATTGTCCAACTCAAATTGTGCCTCTGAAAGAAAGACTGCAGAGAGATGCAAGATTAAGAAGTTGAAAGGATAGAAAAGAAGTCTGCATTACAAAGTTCTGATAGATTCACTTTTTTTGGATTCCTATTATTCCACACTTCTGGATATATGAGGCTGGGGAAGAAAGAGTTTGGGTCATATGGAAGAATTTAAAAATGAATATGTTTGGGTTAAGCCTGGAAGAAGTTGCACTCGAGTGTTAGTATGCAACGTGCTCTTCAACTCTCAGGGCTGTTTCATCAATATAAATATAAATTATTTGATACAATTAGTAGAGAAATAACAGATACTTAATCTTGACTTTCTTATGAAAAATAAGAGAAAGATTCTACATTCAATTTATTTGCCAATATTTGCTCTCAAATTCTTTTCCAGCAGTCAGTGACTTCTCTTAATTTGTAGACTGATATTAACACTAAATTTATTTGTTATTATGGTAATGTGGACATACATAAATGTTACTATGCTAGCTATTTTTAACTTCTCCATTTGAAGAGTGAAGGGCCTATTGTTTCTGAAATTCAGACAGATTCACCATCTGTTACCTAAGCTGTGACTGGGTGTTTGGAAAAAGAAATATTTATAGAAAGATATCTTCTTTGATTCACATACCTCTCTCTTTTCTTCTATACAAATAGAAGATGAGTAAAAAGAATACAGCAATTGAAGGAATTGTAAGCAACATGGCCACCATCCAAGGAGAATTGCATTTGCCAGGGCAACCTAAAGAAACAGAGTTTTAAAAATCACTGGTTATTGGTTGGTAAGAACTTTAAATTAAGAAAAAAAAAGGCAAGGTCTACATTTTAATGTCATTTCTCTGTATGCATTGCAAACAGTGCTAAGGTCAAGAAGAAAAGAATCAGAGAATTAATGGTTACAGGAACAAAAATCACAGGTGACTTTAGGTCTCTGGTTGAGGACAAACAAACAAACATGCAGAAAAGACAAATCAGGGTTGTCTTTCCCTCACCCATCCCTCAGTGGGCTAATTGGACAGAAGAATAGAATGTTCATGGTTATCACTGTCAATTTCTCTGAACCTGAAAGATGCTGGGACTAGAGACCTTTGAATTGCATGAGACTCAATGGTATTTGAAAATTAAAATTTCATCAGAGAACTTGAGATGGTGGCTGTCATCCAGCACAGTCAAACAGGTTCTCCAGGAGATGAACTGAAAAACAGACAAATAAACAAACAAACCTGATCTGACAATGATCGGCTACTCTAAACAGCTGAACAATAAGGCCAGACCCAGAGAGACAACAGCAATAGAGCTGTGGTAAAACTCTCTCCACTGCACAAGATTCTTGCCACTGGCAATAAATAAAGCCGAAGTAAGAAGCCATTTTTGCTTGTAATGGTGGTCCAGTAGCTCAAGACCCTAGGTAAATCAGGCTAAGTGAGACAGAACTATACTCTGAAACCAATAAACAAAACACTGTAAAATTATAAAAAAGAAACACTGAATCAGTATTATAGTATTTGTTGAGCTGAAAATCTGGTGAAAGGAATCTTAACACAGACTCCAAGCAATATTCAGGATATTCGCAGGAGCTACATAAAGACAAAGCTAATGTCCCCAACTGAATGCATAAGGAATTTGCACAGGTCTTACCAGGTTTAAGATTCCACCCGTGAAAGCACTGAACACAGACCCAGGAATGTGTCAGTAATCTTATCAACAGGACTGCCCCTTACAGAGGAACTCCCAGCAGTAGAGAAAGAACATGAGTATGGATGAGAGCCAACATCTAGTCAGATTGGATTTGCCTTTGTTTAATACATCAGGTCCTTTGAGCAGGGCACCTCAGCCCTGTTCTGTTCTATTCTTGTCCTGTGTTACTTTTTTTTTCATCTCTTTCCTCCTTTTAGTTCCCTGTCTTTATTTATTTATTTATTTATTTATTTATTGGCTTTTTTTTTTCTCCTAAAAACACAGCATGGTATGGTTTGCAAGGTCTTTGTGCCTCAGCTTCTTGAAATATAAGGTTATTTTAGATGTTCTGGTAGCAATTTTAACTCTGTCTCTTCTGTATATTAGCCACTCAGGATATAATTAATCAGCAAATGTACCTCAGAAAGTAAAAAGCTCCTTTCTGTACAGCAAAGCAAACTTTTAATCAAGGGGCAGCTTAGAGAATGAGAGACAATCTTCACCAGCTGTGAACCTGACAGAGGATCACTATTTTGAATATGTAAACAACAACAACAACAACAACAAAATCACCCCAAACCAATAAATTAACAATCTAATAAAAGTGAGTTATGGTGGCCTGGAGAGATGACTCAATTATTAAGAACATTTGTGGCAAGACTCTCCAAGATGGTGGTGCCCAGCATGCACCACACTATGTCTGCCTAGCAGGAAATCAGAGACTGCAGACCTAGTGAGTTGCCAAGCTGTGGCCTCCAAAACGCCAATGGCTGTGTTTCCTGGATAAGAGGAGACATCCTGAGAGCTAGAGATGCAGGTTTGGGGACCCCTGGCCCCACTCCCCCAATGTCTTCTTTCTACCTGAACATGACTCCTGAATTACAGGGACCCATGGCTTTAGCCTCCAACACCAGACATCTCCCACCTCCCTGGAGACAGCTCCAGGATACCAGAGACATGGTCTGACCCGCCTCACAGTTCTACCTGTCTTCCTGAGGAAACCTGCCAGACTAAAAAAGAATAGAGCTTCTCTTTCCAAGATGGTAGTGTCCAGCATACAGAGTCTGGGTACCAGGAGTGCAGTGACTGCAAAGCCAGCAAGTGGCCTTGCTGCTGACCTCAAAATGGCAGCATCCATTTGTGTTTCCCTAGAGATATGAGAGATCCTAGTTGCCAGACATGCTATGTTCCAGCTTCAGATTGCGCATCTATTCGCACCATCCCAAGGATGACTTCAGATTACAGAGACATTCCAGATTCCAGTCTATGGCTCAAGACTCAACTAGCAATCTTGAGAAGACCTGCCAGAACTCAGGATCACACAGATTAGACACCTACAGCCTAATCCTGTGCTTATGGGTTCACCTGGGATACAACCAGCAGGGAAGAGCCACAGGATAGGCATGGAGATCCAACCCCCAGCCAGTGAGCCAGAGTTCTTCCCACATGCCCCAGAAGCCCAGCAGTCTCCATAAACAGCCAGCCAATGCCAGACACAAATAGATGGCTAGAGTGCAAGCATAAGACCAGAATCAACAAAAACCAGGGCAATATGGCACCACTTGAACCCAACAATCCAAAGACATCAAACCCTGGATATTCTAACACAGCTGAAACACAGGAAAATGACCTTAAATCTATGCTTATAAAGATGATGGAGACGAATAAATCCCTAAAGAAATCCAGGAAAATAAAATCAAACAAATAGAAGCCTTTAGAGAGGAAACAAATAAATCACTTAAAGAAATACCAAAAAATCTGAGCACAAGGGTCTTTCCTGAGACTGATACTCCAACCAAGGACTATGCATGGAGATAACTTAAGACCCCTGCACAGATGTAGCTCATGGCATTTCAGTATCCAAGTGGGTTCTATTGTAATAGGAACAGGGACTGTCTCTGACCTGAACTGACTGGCCTGCTCTTTAATTACCTCCCCCTGAGGGAGAAGCAGCATTACCAGGCCACATAATGCAGCCACTCCTGATAAGACCTAATTGACTAGTATCAGAAAGAAGTCCCATATCAGTGGAATTGGGGAGGGGCATGCATGCAGAGGGTGGAGGAAGGGAGGGATTGGGACGGGAGAAGGGAGGGAATCACAGGGGGGGATACAAAGTGAATAAAGTGTAATTAATAAAAAAATTTTAAAAAAGAAATACAGGAAAATACAATCAAACCAGTGAAGGAAATGAAAAAAATGATTCAAAATCTGAAAATGGAAATAGAATCAATAAAGCAAACACAAACTGAGGAAATCCTAAAGATGGAAAACTTAGGAAAGCAAGCAAGAACTACAGAGGTAAGCATCACCAACAGAATACAAGAGATGGAGGAGAGACTCTTGAATGTAGAAGATACAATTGAAGAAATCAATACATCACTCCAAGAAAATATTAAATCCAAAAATTTCCTCACACAAAACTTCCAAAAGTTCAAGGACGTGATGAAAAGATGAAACCTAAGAATAAAAGGAATATGAGTCTCAGAAAAGACCCCTGGGCCCAGATATTTTGGTTCTGTTGCTCTCCTTGTGGAGCTCCTATCCTCTCCAGGTCTTACTATCTCCCCCTTCTTTCATTAGATTCCCTGTACTCTGCCCAAAGTTTGGTTATGAGTCTCAGCATCTGCTTTGTTACACTGATGGGTATACTCCAACCAAGGACCATTCATGGATACAGCCTAGAACCCCGGCTTATGTGGCCCATGGCAGCTCAGTATCCGAGTGGATTTCCTAGTAGTGGCTGGCTCTTTGACCACCCACCTCCCCTGAAGGAGAAGCAGCCTTGCCAGACCACAGAGGAGGACAATGCAGCTAGTCCTGATGAGACCTGATAAGCTCAGGTCATTTGGAAGGGGAGGAGGACCTCCACTATTAGTGGACTTGGAAAGGGGCAGGGAGGAGATGAGGGAGGGTAGGATTGGGAGGGAATAAAGACAGAGGAGGCTACAGCTGGGATACAAAGTGAATAAATGGTAATTAATATAAAAAACAAAAAATTAATTAAAAAAAGAATAAAAGTAATAGAAGGATGGGATGGGTGGGTGGATAGTGGGGTCTCTCTTTTTCTGAGGGATAGAGGGGAGTGTAGGGGAAGAGAGAAAGAGAGTGGGACTGGGAGAAGAGGAGGGAGGGAGCTATAATCAGGATGTAAAGTGAATAAATAAATTAGTTAATTTTAAAAAAGAAAGTCTGGTAGAATTCTGTGCTGAAAACATTCCAGCTGGTCAAGTCAAATCAATACTGAATGGGTCCTCTTCCCCTGTGGCCTGGCAAGGCAGCACTACCAGGGAGGAGTGACAAGATTCAGGCATCAGAGTACATGTTAGAGAGCCCACAACTCCACTTACTAGGGATCCCACATGACTCCTGAGCTGCCCACCTGCTACATCTGTGTAGATGGCATATGTCCATGCTATGCATGGTCCTTGGTTGGTGCTTCAGTCCCTGCAAGCCTCCCTGGGCCGCCCCCATTAGTTGGTTTTGTGGGCCTTTGTGGAGTTCCTGTTACCTTCAGGTCCTCTATCCCTCCCCCCAATTTTCCACAAGACTCCCTATACTTCACCCAGTATTTGGCTGTGAGTCTCAGCATTTGTTTTGATCTGCTGCTGTGTGGAGCCTCACAGAGGACAGCTATGCTAGGCTCCTGTCTGCAAGCATAGCAGAATAGAGTTAATAATGTCAGGAGTTGGCTCTCTCCCAAGAGGTGGGTCTCAGGTTGGGCCACCTGAGACCTAATATTGATTAGACATTTCCTCAATTTCTGCTCTATCTTATAGGTAGAGTAGATTTTTTATTAATTAATTTACTTTACATCCCAATCATAGCTCTCTCCCTCCTTTCCTCCCAGCCCCACCCTCCCACCCAGAAGAGGTAATACCAATAAACCTTAGACTCTTGAACAGAATAGAAACAGAAGGGGCACTGACAAATTCATTATCTGAGGCCACAGTTACCCTGATACTTAAACCACACAAAGATCAAACAAAGAGAATTTCAGACCACTTTCCCTTATGAACATTATTGCAGAATTACTCAACAAAATACTTGCAAACTGAATCCAAGAATACATAAGAAATGTTATCCACCATGATCAATCAGGCTTCATCCTACTTTAGCAGGGATGGTTCAATATGAAAATTCACCAAAGTAATCTACCATATAAACAAACTAAAAGAAAAATCCACATTATCATTTCCTTAGATGCTGAAAAAGCATTTGACAATATCCAACACCACTATAGGTTAAAATTCTTGGAAATATCAGGAAGGCAAAGCACATACTTAAACACAATAAAGACAATATACAGCAAGCCTATAGCTAATATCAAACTCATTGGAGAGAAACTTAAATCAATCCCACTGAAATCAGGGACAAGGCAAGGCTGCCCTCTATCTCTGTATCTCTTCAACATTGTTCTTGAAGTCCTGGCTAGAGCAATAAGACAATTGAAGGAGATCAAGGGGATTCAAATTGGAAAGGAAGAAGTCAAAGTATCACTATTAGCAGATGATATGATAGTATACTTAAGTGACCCAAAAATTATACCAGAGAACTTTTACAGATGATAAACACCTTCAGCAAAGTAGCTAGATGCAAAGTTAGCTCAAAAAAAATTAGTAGCCCTCTTGTATACAAATGACAAAGGGCCTGAAAAGAAATTAGGAAACAACACCCATCACAATAGCAATAAATAATATAAAGTATCTTGGTGTAATTCTAACCAAGCAATGAAAGACCTGTATGACAAGAACTTCAAGTCACTGAAGAATGAAACTGAAGAAGATAACAGAAGATGGAAAGATCTCCCATACTCAGGGATGGGTGGGGTTAACATAGCAAAAAAGGCCATTTTACCAAAAGCAGTCTACAGATTCAGTGCAATTCTTATAACAATATGAACACAATTACTTACACACCTTGAAAGAACAATCCTAAACTTCATTCGGAAAAACAAACAAAAACCAGAACAACTAAAATAATACTATACAATAAAAGAATTAGGGAGGCATCCCCATCCTTGATTTCAAGCTATACTACAGAGTAATAGTGATAAAAAACTGCATGGTACTGGTATAGAAAGAGACTGGTTGATCAATAAAATCAAGTTGAAAGACCCAGAAATAAACCCACACACTGGATTTTTTTACAAAGAAACCAAAACCATACAATGGAAAAAATGCACCTTCAACAAATGGTGCTGGTCTAACTGGATGTCTACATGTAGAAAAATGCAAATAAATCCATATTTATCACCTGCAAAAAAACTCATGTCCAAGTGGATCAAAGACCTCAGCATAAACCCAGAAACACTAAATCTATTAGGAGAGAAACTGGTGATCAGACTTGAACTCATTGGCACAGGAGACATCTTCTTGAACAGAATACCAACAGCACAGGCTCTAAGATCAACAATTAATAAATGAGATCTTATAAAACTGAAAAACTTCAGTAAGGCAAACGACATTGTCAATAGAACAAAACAGGAGCTTACAGATTAGAAAAAGACCTTCACTATCACTATATCTGACAGAAGGGCAATATCCAAAATGTATAAAGAACTCAAGAAGTCAAACACCAACAAACCAAATAATCCAATTAAAAATGGGGTACAGAGCTAAACAGAATACTAAACAGAGTAATCTCCAATGGCAAGAAGCACTTTAAGGAATGTTCAAGGTCCTTAATATCAGAGAAATGCAGCTCAAAATGATTCTCACGTTCAGTCTTACACCCATCAGAATGACTAAGATAAGAAACTCACCTAATAGCCCTTGCTGGCAAGGATGTAGAGAAATGGGAACACTCCTCTATTGCTGGTGAGAGTGAAAACTTGTGCAACCACAATGGAAATCAATCTGGCGGTTTCTCAGAAAATCTGGGACCTAGCTATACCACTCCTGAGCATATACCCCAAAGATGCTCTACTATTATATATATATATATATATATATATATATATATATATATATATATATAGGACATTTGCTCAGCTATGTTCACAGCAGCTTTATTCATAATAGCCAGAAACTGGAAACAACCCAGATGTCCTCAACCAAAGAATGGATAAAGACACTATGGTACATCTTCACAATGGAATTCTACACAGCTATTAAAAACAAAGACATCATGAAATTTGCATCAAATGGCTGGAACTAGAAAAGATCATCCTGAGTGAGGTAACCCAAACCCAAAAGTACATGCATGGTATATATTCACTTATAAGTGGATTTTACCATATAATGGAGGATAACCATCCTACAATTCACAAACCCAAGAAACTTAAGTAACAAGGAGGACCCAAGGGAGGATTAATTTCACCTTATGATCAAATGGAGACTTAAAAACAAAATGGCTAGACTGTTTTGGCCATAAAGCTTAAACATGCCTGGACATGTATAAATGTTAGTTTGCATCAACCCTGCAATACACAGTTTATGACTTTGTTTTCTACCCTCAATGAGTCCATTAGAACTTTGAAAAATCTAGAGAGAAGAATGAAGAAATGTTGTTAGATATTAAGTGTTAAAAAGCTTTCCAATTCTTTTGTGTCTATCACCATAGGAAAAGGAAGTTTCATGTTGAATGAAGCATAGACTTTCACAAAGACCAATGTCAGCAGCTCCAGCAGCAAGAGTCTTCTAGACCAAGATGTAGATAAAGATATACGTCTAGTTTATGAGCCATGAGTTTATAATATCTGCAGAGAAGCTTCTAAATGAAATGTCATGCAGCATTAGCTACCTTTCCCTCTCCTGCCTTGCATCTCCCACCATGAAAACCTACTCACCTTCTAGGAATTGTAGTTTAATAGTGGGCATTATGACAAAGAGGGTCATCATAGTCAGAATTACACCCACAATCATCTTCCAAATAAAATTCCAAGAAAACATTTCATCTGAAATAGAAAATCACAAATTTTACTGCCTAAGAGATTCGGGGTGTTTGCACCATCCTGCTTAGGGATGACACATCAAAGCCTTCTCCAGTTCTCTCACCTTAGAAGAGTGGGTTTAGGCCAGTTTGGAGAGGCAGCTATGAACTGTGTGGAAAGTAGCATAGGTTTAAATTAGTATGTGGGTGGTGCAAAGAATGAAGGCCAATCTATTTCTTTCCATAATTTCTATCTCATTAACTCCCTGACAGAAAGAGAAAAGGCAAAGACGAGTTGCCCTCTCCCTCCCTCAAGGCTCGGACTTAGGGATCCTAAGGGGACTAATACAGAGTCTATTCCAAATCAGTGCTTCAGTTCTGTCTAAACTGTCAGGCCACATGCAATGCCCATGTTCTGACTGACTGACATTAAGACTATGCGTCAAGAGAGCAGTTCTACGGTCCTTTGTTGTAGATGTATAAGTGGTATATCTAGATCATAACTCATATATGGTCTTTCTATTAGCAGAGTTTTTTAATTTTTAATTTTTACATTAATTATATTTTATTCACTTTTTATCGCAGCTGCAGCTCCCTTCCTTATTCCCTCCCAATCTCATTCTCCCTCTCTCATCTTCTCCCATGCCCCTCTCTAGGTCCACTGATAGGCAAGGTCCTCCTCCCCCTCCATTTGACCCTAGCTTATCAGGTCTCATCAGGATTGGCTGCAATGCCCTCCTCTGTGGCCTGGCAAGGCTGCCCCTCCCTCGGGGGGGAGGGGCTCAAAGAGCCAGCCACTGAGTTCATGTCAGAGACAGTCCCTGTTTTCCTTACTAGGGTACTCACTTGGATACTGAGCTGCCATGGACTACATCCACCCAGGGGTTCTAGGTTATCTCCATGAATGGTCCTTGGTTGGAGTATCAGTCTCAGAAAAGACCCCTGAGCCCATATATATTTGGTCCTTGTGGAGCTCCTGTCATCTCCAGGTCTTACTAACTCCCCCTTCTTTTATATGATTCCGTGTACTCTGCCCAAAGTTTGGTTATGAGCCTCAGCATCTGCTTTGATACACTGTTAGGTAGAGTCTTTCAGAGGCCCTCTGTGGTAGGCTCCTGTATTGTTTCTTGTTTTCTCCTTAGCAGACTTTTTAAAATACTTTTGTAAATGATTTATTTTGCATATATATATATATATATACATATATACATATATACATATAAACCATGTGCATGCTAGGTGATCAGAGAGGTAAGAAGAAGATATTGGAACCCCTAGAAATGGAGTTAAAGGTAGTTGTGAACCACAGTGTGGGTCCTGGGACCTGACTATGGGTCTCTGCAGGAGAAATAAGTGCTCTTAACTGCTGAGCCATCTCTCCAGCCGCCTATTGCAGTTTTGTTAAACCTCAACATCTATTTTCATATTGGTTAGAACAGGTTACATTCCCATCAGGACCCTTAAGTGTACCTCTCACTGTGATCAGGGTTTGTGGTTGGTTCTCTATGCTACATATATTACAGTATCTGACCTCAAATTGTACTGCATAGTCTTTTTTTTTTTTTTTCCTCAATGCAGTTTATTCAGGAACCTTGAACAATCTTCTGACCCTGGGGAAAGCCAGCCCACAGCTTAAATAGCCTCCGGGTAGCCAACCCCAGCGTGCCACGTGGGCAATGCAGATAGGTCCACATACATGGAAGCAAGCCAGATCCTCAGCCTTAGCCAAATATGGAGTTGTTTGTGACAGAGAGCACTCACCATCGGGAAGGTGGAAGGCGGAAACCAGCTCCATCTTTAAGGCATAGCATTCCGCAGCTCTCTACAGTTCCCCCTTTTTGTTTTAGACGCATCAGGCAAGAGTAGAGGTCTGATCTCTGATATTAGAAATAAACTGGGACTTTGTACCGATGTTCATTTAGGTGTCATCCACCCAAAGAGCATCAGACCCGTCCGATACCTTTTTCTCAGAGGCGGGACCTGGGGCATCAACCCACATGCAATCAGACATGCTCTTCTCTGGGTCCAAAGCGGCTGACCCTGAGTGCAGTGCTTAGCCTTGCATCCTGAGGGTAACATTTTAGCTTTTTATGGTAGCCAACCATGCTTGGGGAGACTGTCCTGCTTCAATGGCTGTAAAGGCCTGAATGATCATGGCTGTATTACGCTGTTGTGAGACTCTAATCTTGCATATACACCACAGGCAAACCAAGGAGACCAACACCAGAAGGCTTGCTAATGCTCCCATGCCTGCCCATTCCTTCAGATGATTCATGGCTGCAGCAATCCATGATGATAATCCGTCTTAGTAACACAAACAACTTTGTTTCATTTTTATTACTGGCTGAATAATATTCCATTGTGTAAATAGATTACATTTTCAATATCCTCTCATCTGTTGATAGAAATCTAGGCTGTCTCTGACTGTTTCCTGGCTATTGTGCATAAAACAGCAATGAACACTCACAAGCAAGTATCTTTAATGCAAGGTCCTTGGTGTATATACCCAAGAGTGGATAATATGGTAGATATAGCGTTAGATTTGTGAGTAATCTCCACACTCATTTCTATACTAGCTTTACCAGTTTGCATCTCCACCACCAGCAATTAATCATTCCCCTTTCCCCATATCCATGCTGGCATTTGTAATTATATTTTTTGCCTTAGCCATTCTGGCTGCTATGGGAGCTCATAAATGTTTTAATCTAAATTTTCTCCATGGCTAAAGATGTTGAACAGTTTCTTAAGTCTTTCTCAGCCCTTTGTGATTTTTTTTTACAATGAATAATGTTGCAAAACATTTTAAGAAATGAGTATCAATGTAGCCAAATATCAAAAACGTCAAACACCACTTCATGCCAGGACAAAAACAAAACAAAACAGAATTTTATACACTAAAATTTCCAATATTATAAAAATAGTAAAAAAAAAAATCTAGCAAAGGGAGTCAGTTAGACAACAGATGAGATGATAAATAAAATGAAGAGAAAGTAATGGTCTGAAGCCAAGTGAGGAAAGCTCATGAGATTTGATTAAAGTCTAGATTATATAAAACTGATTATTTCAAGAATGAACACATGAATTTCACCTGGTAGAACAATGCTTGTCCTTTCTTGTTGGCCTGTTAGAGGATTCCAAAGGCAACATGTAATGTTCCGGAAAGAACTATCTCTAAGGAGAAGAGTTATCTTCACACTGAACAGCTTGTCTCCATCCTGTGACTGGGATTTTGATGCAGCTGGAATGACCTCTCCTCTGCTGTCTCTCCACTCCATGAGAGGCCTTGGGAACCAACCTCCAGACTGACACTCCACTATCACACCTTTGGTAGTTGGAGGATGAACAAGAATCTGAACTCGGGAGCTCCCAGCTGGTTATAAAAAAAAGAGGAACCAGTTGTGTATAGTGAATGGAAAAAGAAAAAGAACACAGTAAGAGAACTCCTCCTCCTCCATGTTAACTCCAGTGACTGCAGAGATAATGATATTCAAAACCGTACAGGGCTGCCAATGACAAAATAAAACACTTAAGAGAGAAGGCACCAGAAGGAAAGATGGAGAGGCCGTAATGTAATTAGACACTTGTTCTAAATAATTCTGATGAAAAAAAAAAGTCCTGTTTATCTAATTTATTTTTCCTCCCAGTAAAATATTTGCTAGATAATAAATATAAACAACTAAGTTAAGCCTTTATATTATACAAATCAGCAAATCCATCTAACATTCCATGACTTGTATAATTTATGACTGAACAATTTTACTATATGTAAATCGCTCAATGAATTTAAGAATCAGTCTCTGAGGCATCCATGCTTACCTGTGACCTTGACCTCTGTGATGTGCTCTTCATAGAACTTTCCATCCTTGAAGAGGCAGTGGTAGTGCCCATCATCATCAGGATTGACATTAAAGATCTTGAGGGTCACTTTCCCTTCGTCAATGGCATTTTTCAAGAGTTCTGTTCTCTCCACATATTTGGGGATAATTTCTCCGAAAAGGTCTTTGCCATCTTCATATAGACGAATGGGCTGTGTATAGTGGGACCTGAACCAGCGGATTTCCATGTGCTGGGCATTTTGTGGTGGAGACAGCTGACAGCTGAGCTCAAGTACTGTACCAACTGGAGCCAAGACTGGTTCTTCTAATCCAGTCACTGTGAATCTTTCTAGGAAGGGAAACAAGAACCAACACATGAGAGGATTAATCAAGCCAGTCCTCTAAGTTGCCTCCTCCCCTAAACACACAAACCTATTTTTACTGTGGGTTAATTTTTTTCAGCATGCCTGAAAAAAATCTGATTTTATATTTGACTTCGATGGTGACTCATGAAGCTCTTCTCCTTAAGAAATGTGTGTATTTTTATTGCTGCTAAATGGCTGGCTAAGAGAATTGCCACCAGCTCAGTAGTTGACTCTTCTTTCATTTTATTTCATTCTTTCTCTGAGTGATTCTAGGATTTATTATCCTTTAATTGGAATTAGCCTTTTTGTATGATTTTATGCCTAAGCTTCACAGATCTTCATGAAATTTTCTTATCTTTGTTTTACTTTAAAAAAAATTTGTATTCATTTCATATTAAAATTTGTCCTTCAGAATCTACTACGGAACTGAGTGTGGTGGCACTCAGTTTAATCCAAGCACTTGGGAGGCAGAGGCAAGTGGCCTCTGTAAGTTCAAGACCCACCTGGTCTACAAATTGAGTTCTAGGATAGCCAAGGATGTTATAAAGAGAAACCCTGTCCAAAAGAAAGAAAGAAAGAAAGAAAGAAAGAAAGAAAGAAAGAAAGAAAGGAAGGAAGGAAGGAAGGAAGGAAGGAAGGAAGGAAGGAAGGAAGGAAGGAAGGAAGAAAAAGAATGAACCCATTACTGCTATTTTTCTAAACTAGTATAACTTCTACCTGCATTCTAAGATATATTCTCATGTCTACAGAGAAGTGCACCTCTCACCTATCATCAAAACGTCCTTCTGAAGCATGTGGACACTACCATAGAAATTCTCAATTCATAAAAATGTAGAAAATACCTAACGGTGGCGTCCACAGCCCCAGTTAATATGTCTACGAAATAACCCCTACACACAACAGCATAAGGAACACCACAGAATATGGTCGGTAAAGTTGTAGGAGCTGAGGGCTAGGATGACATCTGTGAAATCATGTTTTCCATATGACAGTGTAGCTGCACCCATGAAACGTCAGCAAGTATGATCACTTAAACAGGACCAGCACAATGACAACACATCCTAATGTGGAAGGGCGAAATCTCACCCTCATGCTTTTGCCCTCAGATGAAGAGCTACAAGCAATTAATGTTTGCTCATTAAGGGGAGAATTAGTCTCCCTAATCCCCTCATAGGTTATTCATTCCCAAGTAGTCAGTCTTAAACACCGATACATATAAGCAACACTAAATGGTCTAAGTAGGATGATGATGATGATGATGATGATGATGATGATGATGATGATGATGTGTATGTGTGTGTGATACAGAACAGATCATGGATTTGAGAAGGATTGGGGGTATGGGAGGAATGGGACATGAAAAGGGTGAAAAGGGAGTGGTAGAAAAGATGTAAATATAGTATAGATATAAAAAAATAAAGTTAAAATCCTTGTTTCCTTTATTATTCTCAATGTTTTTTTTTTAATTATTGAACTCTACTTTTTATTTTATTTTTAGTTTTGCCAGCAAGACAGAACAAAATGTTGAAACTTGTTCTTCCAAATTTTCCATGCTAAGACAATTTGTTTTGTTTTGTTTTGTTTTGCCTTTGGACGTAACTAGATCACAGCAGATGATCTTACAGATTCTAGAGTCAAATTTTCCAAATAAAACTCTAGATTTTCCTACAGTTAACCAGTACTTGGCTTAACATGTATTTGAGTTTATAAAAATCTTAAGGGAAAGAAGAAGAAAAACCCTCTCAAAGGTGAACTGAAAAATTTAAACCACATGATAAAACCACAAATCAATTCATAGGTGTGAAGTGATCCCCTGCCCTACATTGAACTCACAGATGTGTGCCCACACACGCCCTCACACACACACACAGCATATCTTTGAACATTTTAGAGAACTTAAAAGCCCACAATGAGTTTTTAATGTCTCTACCAAGATCTTCAAATTTATTGTATATATTGAGTGTTTTTATAATCTCAAATTAGTACATTTAAAGGAATCTCAATGAGACAGTTTAGAGATGGAAACACACAAGGAAATTTGTGACGAGATGACTTCTGGGGTCTGTGGAGAAAAGATTATTCTGTCTGGCTTAACCTTTTGCACACATGAACTCACAACAGTTGTGACTGTATGTGTAAGATCTGCACAAGTTTAAGCTAACTCAAATCCTGGACAGAGGGAGGAGGGGCTCATGAAGTCCTACCCACAGTTGATAATCTAATGGCTGCTCCAGGAGAAGAGTAAACTTTCTTCATGAATGCAGCCCCTCAAAGGCTACCAACGCTTTAATAAATGTTTACACACAGCTGTACATACAGGCATCACTGTAGACTCTGGGTTTACCAAACAAGGGAGCACACGAGGATGGAAGAAAACAAGTAGTGGTGAACATAGAGAAAAACTGGAAGAGAGAAAGTTGGGTACATATTTGAACAAAGCACATTATATGCATGCGTAGAATTATGAAACAAAACATTACAGTGAAAGACTTTATTCTGCATAGGTTCATTTGAAAATTTAAAAAAAATGCAGAGATCTTGTTATTATTTTTTTGCAGTGTGGTCCAGAGAATTCTTTCTGAGAAAATGCAGCAGGTGGGCATCATGAGAGAAGTAAATCAAGGTGGTAAGAAGCTCAAGATGTAAAGGCTCTTGCTGCCAACCCTGAGGCTGAGTTCAGCCCCTGTGACTGATGTTGTAGAAGGAAAGAATGGACTATTGCAACTCATCTGACATCTGCTTTCTTTCTATAGTGTGCTCATGTGTGCACATTTGCAGGCATACATGCATGCACACACACAATCAATAAATAAAACTGCAATAAAAACTAGACAAGGAATGAGTTGCCAAACCACATGACATAAGTTAAATAACTGAATATTAAAATTATTCAAAAAATAAAACATACAAGATCTTGACCCTTAACCCACTAAATAAAAATTTGCAGTAAAATTAAATGTTTTGTATTTAGTTAATTAAAATGCTTTTGTTAGCAGAAAAAAAAGGTAAGTCATAGACAAAAATAGTTTCAAAAGGCAGATAACGAAGGGCTTGTAGCCAGAAAACAGAAAGAAGTCTTAATTTTCAGTAAAAATAGCACATCTAATTAGCTATGAGCAAAAATGCTGAGCAGACACTTCAATATAGAAAGCATATAAATATTTTGCAATATATGTCATTAGAGAATTATAAAAATATTACCATAAGCCTATTATTAGAGTAGCTGGAATATAACATGCTGACAATGCAAAGTGTTGGTTGGGACACAGAACTATTTGCATCTCGTTTGTTGCTGATGGGAATGCAACTCAGTCCAAACACTTTCACTCCCCTCGATTCCCTACCTTTCCCTTCTCTTCCCTTTTCTTTTCTTTTTTATATTTATTTACTTATTATTACAATTTATTCACTTTGTATCCCAGCTGTAGCCCCCTCCCTCATCTCCTCCCAATCCTGCCAGCTATGCCTCATCTCCTCCAATGCCTCTCCCCCGAGTCCTCTGGTGGAGGTCCTCCTCCACTTTCATCTGACTCTAGCCTACCAGCTCTCACCAAGACTGGCTGGCTACATTGTCTTCCTCTGTGGCCTGGTAAGGCTCCCTGTCAGGGAGAGATGATCAAAGAGCCAGCCACTGAGTTCTTGTCAGAGACAGTCCCTGTTCCCCTTACTAGGGAACCCATTTGGAAAATGAACTTCTATGGGCTACATCTGTGCAGGGGTTCTAGGTTAGCTCCATGCATGGTCCTTGGTTGAAGTATCACTCTCAGAAAAGACCCTTGTGCCCAGATTTTTTTATTCTGTTGTTCTCCTTGTGGAGCTCCTGTCCCCTCCAGGTCTTTTTAGAGTGGATATTAAACATATCATATAGGATAAATATACTAAAAGAAGATAAGCAAGAAGAAGGACCCTGGGTATGATGATCAATCCTCATTCAGAAGGGCAAACAGGATAGACAGAAGAGGGAGAAAACAGGGAACAGGACAGGAGCCTACCACAGAGGGCTTCTGAAAGATTCTACCCAACAGGGTATTAAAGCAGATGCTGAGATTCATAGCCAAACTTTGGACAGAATGCAGGGAATCTTATGAAAGAAGGGGAAGATGAAAGTCCTTTCCTTTTCTTAACCAAATTAATAATAGCTCAGCATAGTTGTGAGCTTTTATATGCCTAGATATTTCCCAAAAGATTTGAAAAATAAATCCATGCAAAAACATGCATCCAAATGTTTAAAGCATCAGTACTTATTTTTGCTCAAGACCGGATGCAATTTTTTAACAGGTTACCGATTAAACCAATCACTGTTCATTTATACAATGCACTAGTGTTTTTGTTCATTTGTTTTGTTGTTTTTTTTTTTTTTTTAACAAAGCTTGTATGGTTTCAGGTCTATGGCCCTTTAGAAAAATCAGTGCTATAGAGTATAAAAGATGGATGGTAGAGCTTTTAAGAGAAGGTAGAAAAAGAGGAGTAGGTAGAACATAAAACATTTCAAGAGTGGTCAGATTAATTCTTCTATATGACATCAGGTGGATCCTTGATGATCTATAATGAATTTAAGGATTCCAGGGTCTGATCACTGGTACAAGGTAAAACTACCAGGTGACAGTAGTACACATGGTTACTGTTTCAGTAATCATTTCAGCATTGCACAATAGGAAGCCACACAAAAGGAAGACTTTGCAGAGGCACAGAGGACCAACATCCAGAACTGGATCATGAGCAAGGAATACCCAAGATTAGCAGCACTCATATATCTAACTGGCATCACTCCTTAGCAAATTAGGGAGTGCCAGGGCTATAGAGTCACAAAGGGCATCAGTAATTCAGTTTAAAAATCACTGTGGGGTGGTTTCACTTTTGTATTTTTTGTTGGATTATATCCATTTTATATAGGTGGTGGTATCTCAGGGACATGCTCCTACAACTGTATAATATACTTTCACCAAGTTCACTCCCCAGTAAGCCGTTAATAATTTTCTTTCTCTTCTTCTGTTGCTGTCTTCATTCTCAAAGTTCGACTTCTACTTTCATGCCATATATACAAACACTCCACAAGAAGAGCAATAGAGTCAACTAATCTAGGCTTGTGGGGGCTTTAGAGACTGAAGCACCAACAAAACAGCATGTGTGGTCTGGACCTAGGCCCCCAACACATATATAACTGGTGGGCAGCTTGGTCTTCATGTGGGTTCCCTAGTAAGTGGAACAGTATCTGTCTCTGAGGTTGACTGTATTGCCTGCTTTTGCATCACTTCCCCTAGCTGGGCTGCCTTGTCTGACCTCAGCGATGTGCTTAGTCCTAATGGGACTTGATGTGTTAGGATGTTGGTTGGTATGAGGAGAAGGAGAAGGGGGAATGGGACAAGAAAGTGGGAGAGCAGTGCCAGGAGGAGAGGAGGGAGGGGGCTGTCATCATGATGTAAAGTGAAAAAATAAAAACATCAATTAAAAAATACAGGACTCACAAATTGAAGAAGACATGCAATATTTGTTTTACTTTGTCTGGAACCAATTTGCTTAATGCATTAATCTCCATTAATGTATTGAGACCATTTCCCTTCAAATGACATTTTGTTTTACAATATGGTTGAATATTATTTTCTTCATGTATTTTTTTATTGATGAACACAAAGATTAGTTTCATAACTACTGTGGAGAGTGCTGCAATAAACGTGGATATATAGATAACAGTGTGATATGCTGGCTTAGAATCCTTCAAGTAAATACCCAACAGAGGTATAGCTAGATAGTACAGTTGGTGAACTTTGGGGGTTTTCTGATCTTGCATGTTGGTATCAGTGGTAGCTAAACTAATTTAGATTGTGATCAGTAGTGTACAACACACTTTTTCCAGCACACATGCCATCATTCATTTTCTGAATGATTGTCATTCTTATCATGATAGAGGAAATCATAATGTAATTTTAATTTGCTTTTCTCTGATAACTAAGCATGTTGAACTTTTAAAAGCTATGTTTCTTGGTAATTTGTACTTCATCTTTAGGAACTTTATTTCATTAGCTGGTTTATTGATTGGATTGTTGGATTTCTTATTGTTGTATTTAGTTTTGTGAGTTCTTTATATATTCTATATATTAGTCCTCTGTCAGATGTAGACTTAGCAAAGGTTTTTCTTTTATACTGCATGGCATTCACTCTTTTATAACTGTTTTCTTTCCTGTACAGAGACATTTTAATTCCATGCAATCCCATTTGTCAGTTTTGTGCATTGTTTCCTAAGCACTTATAGTTGTATTTAGAAAGTCCTTGCCTATGTGTATATCTCATAAAATTTTCATATTTTCCATCTGTTTCAGAGTTTCACGTTTTAAATTAAAATATTTCCTGTATTTGTAACTGGTTTTATACAAGACAAGAAACGGGCTAGAGTTTTTAACATTCTACCCATGCAAATGGTTTTCTCATCACCATTTGTTTCAAAGCTCTCTTTTCTCCATATCTTTTTAATATAATTTTTATTTATTACAGTTTTTTTTTACTTTGTATCCCAGCTGTAGCCCCACCCTCATTCCCTTCTAATCCTGCCCTCCTTTCCTTTCCTCCCTCATCTCCTCCCATGCCCCTTCCTCAGTCCACTGATGGTGGATGACCTCCTCTCCTTCCATCTGACCTTAGCCTATCAGATCTCATCAGGACTGTCTTTCATAGTCTTTCTCTGTGGCCTGGTCAGGCTACTCCCCCCTCAGGGGGAGGTGATCAAAGAGCCAGCCAGTGAGTTCATCATCATGTCTCCATATCTTTAGTTGTGAGAATTTATCTCTATATTCTGTTCTGTTGACCACATGTTGGTTTTTGCATTCTATCCACAACCAGGAATCAGATCAGAATGAGAGCTTGTGTTCACCTCACTTTCTCTTTTTCATACAGTCCAGGATCTCACCCTAGGGAATTGTGCCACCCACAGTAGATAGGTCTCCCCATATCATTTCACCCACTTATTATAATCTGCTACAGGTGTGCCTTAGAGGCTTGTCTCCCAGGTAAGTCTAGATTTCATTAAGTTGGCAAAAGGGCCTATAACACTTTCTTTTTTGGCAAACTTGATATTGATAAGGCTCATGAGTGAAGTTAGAGATTTATACCTGCCCTCAGTGTTACCATATGAAGAAGGCACACGATGACAAATCTGTAAATAAGTAGTCTTGCAGCATCCATTACACCTGCAATAAAAAAAAGCAAATTCATCATCAGTGAAATCATGGGTAAGAAGTTCCAGAAATCAGATAACCCACGTTTATCTAAAACAACTGTCTTCCAGTTACAGCTGGCCTCATCATTTCATTCCAGGCAAACAACAAATGCATTTTAAGAGAAGCATTTACTTTGTGATATTCAACATTCCAAAATTGTATTAGCACATCTGACTTTCATGTTATGAATGTTCAATATATTATTTTTATGGGATTGTCTTCTCCAAGGCTTGACTCAATATTATTTTCTGGTTTTGCAAATTCCATCAGGCTCTTTTCTTCTCCAAAGTTGATGAAAATGGGCAACAGTTCCAGATTTTTAAAGCCTCCATTAGTGAAATCATTTGACATGTTTATTGATAGCTACTTATAAAAAAATTAAAGACATTTATCCTCATCATATGATACAGATTAAATAACCATTTTATAGTTAAAAATAACTTCCTTCCATGACATTTTAAGAACCCCACAGAATTTTCTGTTAATGGAGAATTCATAATTAGAGACATGTCTGTGACCTTTACTCTCCATTGCAAAGTCAAGGGGAAGATTATAATATATTTCTCAGTTAACTATAAAAGATTTCCGTAAGTTATATTTGATATGTAACTCTTGAAACAGGTATAGGAGTTGCCTGTTTCCAGTCTCAAAGAAATACTTACTGGGTTCTGATATTATAAAAAACAAACAGTTAAATAGTGACAACAATATAAAAATACTATAATACCTTGTTTACTTGGGTAAATTTGTCTAGATTCTTGCCTTACTAAAATGGTATACCTACATTTTGAACAATGCCCTGAGGTTCTTACATACCATAAAAGCAATGAGGACATACATTAGATGCCATATGTACAATTGCTTTTGAGCAATACAGAGTTGAGCAAAATATGGAAAAATTGAAGAGTGGGGCTGGAGAGATGGCTCAAGGGTTAAGAACACTGGCTGCTCTTCCAGAGAACCCAGGTTCATTTCCCAGCACCCTTGAGCCATTTCTCCATGGCAACTTTTCTTATATCCTCCTGTGAGATCAGTGAACCTTCTTGAAAGCTGCCTCCCACCAATAAACTCGCCTTTATAAACTCTAATTTGGCATTAATTGGCTCATTTCATTGGTAGAGAACACCTATTAGCACTGGCCCAATGAAATGATATAGAAGATTTAAGCATTAGTACATACCTGACATTTTACAAAGAGGAAAACTTACACCCTGGAGTAAAAAATAGCATCTTCAACAAGTGGTACTGGATGTCCTCATGTAAAATAACAAAATTGTATCAATATCTATCACTTTGCATCAGAATTAAAACCAAGATCAATGACCTCAATTTGAAATCTGAAATGCTATAACAGTTCAAAGAAAACAAGGGCAGTATCCTGCACCGTTGTAAGGTTGTTGAGCTATATATCATTTATTATTAGTCCTGTGATTATCATAGTGGTATTATTTATTTATTTTTTTCCTTATTTGATGAGCTATTTTCTTTTTTTTTTTTTTTGCTTGTCTTTTTTTTCTCCATAATTTTATTTTTCTCATTAGTTACATTTTGTTAATTCTGTATCCCAGCTGTATCCCTCATTCCCTCCCCAATCCCACCCTCCCTCCCTCATCTCCTCCCTGCCCCTTTCCAAGTCCACTAATAGGGGAGGACCTCCTCCCCTTTCATATGACTCCCTTTTGTCAGGTATTTTCAGGACTGGCTGCAAAGTTCTCCTCTGTGGCCTAACAGTACTGCTCCTCCTGGGAGGTGGGGAGGTCAAAGAGCCAGTCGTTGAGTTCCTGTTATTTAACATGCTATCACAAATAATAAGACACAAGCACCTATTAGGTTTACAATTGCTTTATTTACCTTGAGAATGTGAAAAAACTGGAATCCTCATTCACTCTTTGTTCAACGGCAAACTGGTACAGCCAGTGTGGAAAATCCTTTAAATATTTAAAATAAATCTACCATATGACCAAGTCCTTGGCATGTGTTCAAAGTACTTAACTACAGATAGCACAAACACTTGCCCAACAATGTGCATTTCCATCCTGTTCACAATTATCTAGGGAATGGGAACAACCTAAATGTCCTTTACCATACCAATGGCTAATGAAAATGTGGTATATATAAACCACAGAATATTATTCAGCTGTGAAGAAAAGTTAAAAATTAAACCATGACTTTCAGGTAAATAGATGGAACTAGAAAGAACTAACACCTATTCTCAGAGAGACAAATGTCATGTTCTCTCTTCATCTGAGGTTCCTAGCTCCAAATCTTCAGATGTGAGTATACACCCTAGGGAAGCTTCAGAAACAAGAAGAAAAAGACCATGGCAGGGGCTAGAGAGGGTAATAGAAGTATACAAATGATATGAAAGGGAAAATGGAAAAATGAGAGGGGAATTTTAAACAGGAAAGGAAGAGAGCGGTCAATAAGAAAGAGTCAGGTGGTGGAGGGAGGATAAATGACATTAAGAATGTTTGAAAAAGCCCCGAGGAATCATACTTTTTTATGTTTACCTAAAACTTCAAACAATATATATTTATATTATAGCTATCCCTTAAATGAAGATATGCCACATGAGTTGACAAGTCTTTCCACAAGAGCTATAGAGCATCTAAGAAAAAACCCAGCACCAGACATGAGAAATCTCATTCTCAGTTGTTAGTCTGGGAAGTCCAAGAGACTCCCAAAACAATATAGGCTATTACTGTTTCTCTTGGTTGTCTCCCAGAAGTTGAAAGTAAATCCTTATTGCTGGAGACATCATGTATTTTAGACACATGATTCATAAAACTTGAGCAGGATCCAACATGAACACCTCCACCCTGTAAACTTACTGAGAGTGCCAGAAGATGTTATGCGAGGTTTCAGAGGAGATAACAATCAATGCTCCTATCCAGCCATCATACCAATGAACCATAATCATGATTAGCATGGAAAAACATTGCAAAATGTACAACAGTGGCACTCATATCTTGGTACTAGATATGATAACTTGGTACTAGAAGCAACTTCCCAGGGATATTAGAGGAGAATCTACCACTGCCACTTCACAAGACCGGCAGAATACATAGCTGCATTTTAAATATGTATTTCTATACCATAGATGAGTGTAGGTCTCATCATTCATCAAAGCTTTTCCTTGCTGCAGAGGAAGACCATTGCAGAAAAATATAACTGGTCAAGATACATAGAGCAACTGATCATGGGGTGCCAATTCCCAGTAGTTACATCTATATCATAACCTCTATATCTAAGGTCCAGAGAACATTGTAGAAGAATGAGTGGAAGTACTACAAGAACCAGAGCATCTGCTGTAAGATTATGTTTCCTAGAAATTACAGAGAAGCTATACCATTGATACCGCAACAATATGGATGCCTAAACGAGACCAGAACAATGACCACACCAATAAACATGCCATTGTGGAAGGAAGAAATCTCCCAACGATCCACCTCTAGATAGAGAAATACAGGCAACTAATGAATATTGAGAAAAAAAGAATTAGTCTTCTCTGAAGATGAGCTCCATAATTGGTTATTCAATACCAAGTGGTCAGCCATCAAATCATATACATACAAGCAGCACTCAATGGACATAAATTTTTACATATGCATTTATGCATATACACACATAAATATACGTAATAATCAAAGAAAAAGAAGCCATGGATTTGAGATGAAGTAAGGGGTGTGACATAGGAGGGATTAGAAGAAGGAAAAGGGAGAGAGGAAATTATGTGATTATGTTTTAACTTAAAAAACCATTTATGTTGAGTTTTAATCAAAATTCAAGAATATGTCATAAACAGTTACATCATGCTTAAAATAAAATTATAACAGAAAAAAATGATGAGTTATAAATCCGTGTAAACAAGCTTTACTGTTTTGATTTGCTGATTATGATCTGTTAGATTTTGTTCTCTTAAATTTTATAATTTCTTTTTGCTTTAACATTTCAAGTTCTCTTTAGTAAAATGAGTGCAATAAACTTTTTGTGGTTTATAGGGAGATTATTTTATTTTTAAAATATTAATTTTTATACTTTATGTATGTGTTCATGTGTTAGTATACACGTGTGCATGTGTGTAGCCATGGAGGCCAGGAAAGTGTCAGAGCCACAGAAACTTAGTTACAAGTGATTGTGAACCATCAGGTGTGGGTGTGGGGAAGCAAGCTTGTGTCGTCTGTCATACCACCAAGCACTCTGGACTGTTGAGCCATCTTTCCAGCTCACCAGCAGGGTAATTTAATGTGCCGTCCTCAAATCAGAGTAGTAGCAATTACATTTCCTTAATCTTGGAAACCTTCAGACTTTGCTCTTTCAGATATTTGAAAAGCATAATAAATCATTGTAATGAGTACTCACACTAATAAAGCTTATTCTTCCTAAATAACTATATTTTGATACCTACAATTAAGCCTCCCTCTAACCTACCTTAGTACTTTTTCTTTTCAGCTTTTAGTGACAACTACTCTACTTTCTCCTATAAAATTAACTTTGAAACTTTCATAGATGAGTACAAATATGCATACCTTATCTTTCCTTGATGGACTATTTAAGAGAGTAGAAAAAATAATCAACCTTATTTATAAAAATGCATCACCAACATCTCACAACAATGCCTGTCTCTTTTACTTTCTGCTTTTCTTATTCATAACTGTCTATAATAAAGAAGTACTGGTTGCAAAGAAAATTATGGGGATGAAACCAGTCTTTTTTTTTCCGTTTACAAATCTTTTATTTTAAACATGAATATTTAAACATGAATTCACCTATATTGGATATATAGAATGGGAAATAAGTGAGGGAAAGAAACTTGTAGTAAAAGAAACATGGAAAAGAGAGAAAGAGGAGGGTAAAGGGTGAGTTTTACAAGAATTATTATGACTATGATAAAACGTCATGACCAAAAGTGACATAAAAGGATGGGAAATTTTATTTTTCTTATACTTGCAGGTTACAGTCCATCATTGAGGGAAGTCAGGGCTGGGATTCAAACAGAGAAGGAACCCAGAGGCAGCAGCTGAGCACAGGCCATAGAAGAGAAATGCTTACTAGATTCTTCCTCATAGCTTGCTCAGTTTGCTTTGTTGGGGAAGCCAGGGTCACCATCAATGTCTGGCATCACCTATAATGGACTGAAACTGAATGTCTAGGAGAGCATAGAAGGGCATATGTGTCCTTTAATCTTTTATGGGAGATACTACTTTGAATGAAGATTAAATAAATATTTTTCACCTCTTTTGCCTATCTTGATAGCATGATCTTAAAGGTGATTTGACAAAAAAAATTCTCATTTTTATGGCTGTGTTCATTAGCAGAATAAGTATTTTAGAAATAATTAAAATTTTTCTTTTCATATTAATCATCCATATTTTTAAAATGGGTAATCTTTAAATTCCAATAATGACCTTATTTTTCTTTATTAAATTTCTGATATTATCTATGTATTAAATTAGTTTCTGTTCTAGTTATTTAGTAAAAATGAAAGTACTTACAGAAACCATGAGGAATTATGTTACGTAAACAAACACTGGAGTAAGACAGGAATACATCAACTATCTGGCAGACACTGAATATGTAAACAATGAAAGCTATGTGAATTCACCTGTCTAAATTCCACAGTCTCAATGTGTTCTATGTATGGACAGAAAACACATGGGCAGCAGCAGAGACTCAGAGAGCATCAGACTTCCCACCCTGCTCTTTACCTTGTCATTGTTGAAACCAGTCTTTCAACTGTGTGACTAAGAAACTAACAGAAAATAAACATTTTTCTCTTTACTGAACTTTAAATTCCATAAGTTGAGCCAACATTTGCCAAGTCTCTCTGCAATAGAAGAAATGCATAAGGAAAACGCAAGAAAACCATTTCCCAGAGGTTATTAAAACCCCATCCTCTGAACTTTCAGATCTCAGCAGCCTTCAAGCCCAGGTCTGGAGCCTCCCCAGAAATGCAAGGACAAGAATATTTACGAGGCTCAAGTAACAGAAAATGATAGAAGAGACATTTTACAAATAGACTATTAGGTACACAATCTCACTAAATCCTGACACTTACTTGAACCTGATGGTTACACGTCAGCTCTCCACTGTTCTGACAGACAATCCCAGTCGAGTCACCCGAACTTCTGACAATGTTCAGGTGCTTTGGTTTTATCCAGCGGAAGATGTGCCAGAATCAGATAGGGACCAGGTAAAGCCTAACCATGGATGACTCTTCCGTCCTCAAATTCTGGCTGTATGTTTCTGCCAGCCTGATAATTTGTTCTCTTTTGAAGAGAAATTCTTAGCGGACTGCTTGCATCAACCGACAAGTGAAACCTTTGTTCAGCTTGCATCTTGTACTGCTTAAGTACTAAAAAGGTTCCTGTCGCACAAGGAAGGAAGAAAACAAAATCTGACTCATCCCTGACATTCACTGAGTGCTGCCAAAAAAAAAAAAAAAATTACAATTAATATATTTGTCACGGCAGAAGACTCAGTTTATGAAATCACAGCGGAAGACTGGGAATTCAGCCTTCAGAGAGCAGACAATGGCTACCAAGATTCTTTTTTTAAGTTTAGTTTTTAATTTTTTAATGTTAGTTACAGTTTATTTACTTTGTATCCCAGCTGTATCCCTCTCCCTCATTCCCTCCAAATCCCAACTGCCCTCCTCATCTCCTCCCTGCCCCTTTCCAAAGCTACCAAGATTCTTGAAACAAAATAGCCAGTTACTCCCATGAAGCAAAGGAGACCAGCAAACTTCCAGAGAACCAGAATAATCTAACGAAATATGAAGGATTCAAAGCACATAGTTTACAATGATGGTCTAGGAGAGAGGTTGGGGAGGTACAATGAGAGATGAACTGCAGAAAGTAAAAATATAAACTTATGAAATGACTATTTTAAAAGTATATGTATGAATATATACATATATTGTATACATATGTGTTATAAATATATACATATATATTTTATATACATATGTTTCTAAAATTATATATATGCACACACATAAACATATCATACTGTATTAGTCACTCTTCTCATTGCTCTGACCAAATACCTGATATAAAATTTAAGAGAGTAAGAGCTTTTTGCCTGTAATAGGTTATAAAAGCACTTTTAAAAGTAATCATGTACTAATATTTGTGAATATTTACAAAAATAATCACATATAAAAATAATCACATATATTTATGCATGCATATTCACAAATATAAAAGTATAAGAAAAATGAATGTGTGTTTATATGCATAGATAATCATGAATATAAATTTAATGTGTATTAATGATAATGCATATCTGTATGTAGTTCTGTGTAAATAATTCGTGCATGCACACAAACACGCTCACAGAATATGCACATATTATTACTACTCAGGTTGATGTGACCAAATACCTGATAGAAACCAAATTGAAGGAATGATTTAGTTTGTCTCACGGTTCCAAAGAAACTGCATCGCAGTGTGGAAGCATGCTGATCTGGCAGGATCCTGAGGCTTGTGGCCACATTGTGATCAACGTCATCAAGCAACGTTGAAGGAATGCTGGCACTCAGTTTGCTTTCTCCTTTTTATTATTTTAAAAACATTTTTAAAATAATATTTCTATTTAGTCACTTATTGTAGAACTTCATACAACATATTTTATTTTATTTTTAATTAAATTTTTATTTTTTAATATTAGTTACAGTTTAGTAGCTTTGTATCCCAGCTGTAGCCCACTCCCTCATTCCTTCCCAATCCCACCCTCCCTCCCTCATCTCCTCCCTGCCCTTTTCCAAGTCCACAGATAGAGGAGGTCCTCCTCCCCTTCCATCAGACCCTAGCTTATCAGGTATCTTCAGGACTGGCTGCCATGTTCTCCTCTGTGGCCTAGCAAAGCTGCTCCTCCCTCCGGGGGAGGGGTCAAAGAGCCAGCCACTGAGTTAATATCAGAAATAGTCCCTGTTTCCCTTACTAGGGTACCCACTTGGCTACTGAGCTACCATGGGCTACATCTAAGCAGGGGTTCTAGGTTATATCCATGAATGGTCCTTGGTTGGAGAAACAGTCTCAGAAAAGACCCCTGTGCCCAGATATATTTGGTCCTTGTGGAGCTCCTGTCTTCTCCAGGTCATACAAACTCCCTCTTCTTTCATATGATTCCCTGCCCTCTGTTGAAGGTTTGGTTATGAGTCTCAGCATCTGCTTTGATACACTGCTAGGTAGAGTCTTTCAGAGGCCCTCTGTGGTAGGCTCCTGTCCTGTTGCTTGTTTTCTCCTACTTCCAATGTCCATCCCATTTGTCTTTCTAAGTAAGAATTATTTTAATTATATTCATTCCCCTCCACTGACTCCTCCAGTTCCCTTCATATTACCCTGCACTCTACCCAATTTCATGTTCTGTTACTAAAAATGAAAGAGTCCAGTTCATGTTGACCAACTGCTCCTTGATTTGAGGCCTTCCTTGGAGTGTGCTTGATATGTTTAGTGTCACTCCATTGGAGAAAACTGAGTTTTCCTTTCCTTGCAGCTCTCAATTGCTAATATCTCCTTGGGTATGGGTAGAACTTCATCTCCACTCGTTCATGACAGAATTTTGTCTGGACTGAGCTAGTGCATGTTTTCCACATATTGTTATAGTCTCTGTGATGTCATATGTATATTGACCAGGTTGTGTCTGGAAAATTGTTTCCTTAAAGTCTTCCATCACCTCTGTCTCTCACAATCTTCCTACTTCCTCTTCTGCATAGATCCTTGAGCTATGAGGAAAGGGTGTGATATAGACATTTCTTTTAGGGCTATGTATTACAGAGTTGCTTATTCTCTTCATGTTGACTAGTTTGGGTTTTCTGTGTTAATTACTATCTACTGCAAACAAAAAGTTACTGTGATGAGAGTTATTCTTTGCACTGATCTATAAGTATAACAATACATCATGCAGAGTCATTTCATTGCTATGTTCATTTATCAGGATAATAATAGGATCCCCCTTAAAGCTCATGGTCTATCTATCTTTAGGTTTTTACCCCCATTAATGGTTCATTTATGGTTCCATCTCATCAAATTCACCATAAATCTATTTTTAAAAAGTTTGGTTATTCTCATTATATTCAACAGGCATATATCGCTGGAAGGTCATTGTCTTAGTAATTGTTCTACTGCTGTGAAGAGATACTATGACCAAGGCAACTCTTATTTAAAAAGCACTTAACTAGGGGCTTGCTTAGAGTTTCAGATGTTTAGTCTCTTATCATCATGGCAGGAAGCATGGCAGAAGGCCTGGAAGACATGGTGCTAGAGAAATAGTTGAAAGCTACATCCTAATCTACATGCAAAGAGACTCTGGGGTTGGCATGGGCTTTTAAAAACTCAAAGCCTACCTTCAGTAACAGTGTTCCTCCAGCAATGCCACATCTCCTAATCTTTCTAATCCTTTCAAACAGTTTCAATTTCTGGTGACTGGGCATTCAAATATATGAGCTTACGGGGACAATTCTTTTGGGGGGCTTAATTAATTTATTTATTTATAAATTACAGTTCACGCACTTTTTATCCCCACTATAGCCTCCTCCCTCATCCATACTAAGATCTGTGCACCTAAAAAAGCTAAGCAAGAAGGACGACCCTGGGTAAGATGATCAATCCTCACTCAAAAAGGTAAAAGAGAGGGACATCGGAAGAGGGAGAAAAGAAAAACAGGACAGGAGCCTATCACAGAGGGCCTCTGAAAGACTTTACCCAGCAAGGTATCAAAACATATGCTGAGACTCATAGCCAAACTTGGGCAGAGTGCAGGGAATCTTATGAAAGAAGGGGGAGATAGAAAGAACTCTTTTTCAAACCACTACAATCATTTTAGCTCATAGGGTTCATAGCTGGGTAATACTGATGGTTACTTTTTCTTCTGATAGCATGTTGACCACCTTCTAGTCCTGCAGGTGGTAGCCAGTAGAGATGAAACTTCTAGTTGAGTATCAGATTTCTCCATGTTCTGTAACATAAATATATTTTTTCCTTTTTATTTCTATTAATTACAGTTTATTCACTTTGTTTCTCAGCTGTAGCCTCCTTCCTCATCCCTCCCAACCCAAACCTCCCTCCCTCTTCTTCTTCTATGCCCCTCCCCCAGTCCAATGATGGAGAGGTCCTCTTCCCCTTCTATCTTACCCTAGTCTATCAGGTCGCATCAGGACTGGCTTCTTTGTCTTCCTCTTGGACTGGTGAGGCTGCCTCCCCCTCAGGTGGAGGTGATCAAAGAGCCAGCCTTTGGGTTCATGTCAGAGACGGTCCGGTCCCTGTTCCTATTATTGGGGAACCCTCTTGGACACTGAGCTGCCATGGGCTACTTCTGTGCAGGGGTTCTAGGTTATCTCCATGCATGGTCCTAGTTTGCAGTATCAATCTCATAAAAGACCCCTGGACCCAGATTTTTTGGTTCTGTTGCTCTCCTTGTTGAGCTCCTACCCCTCCAGGTCTTTATATCTCCCTCTTCTATCATAAGATTCCCTGCACTCTGCCCAAAGTTTGCCTATGAGTCTCAGCATATGTTTTGATATCCTGCTGGGTAGAGGTCCTCTATGATAGGTTCCTGTTCTGTTCCCTGTTTTCTCCTTCTCTCGATGTCTATTCTATTTGCTTTTCTGAATAAAGATTGAGCATTTTACCCAGGGTCCTCTTTCTTGATTAGCTTCCTTAGGTGTACAGATTTTAGTATGCTTATTCTATATTATATGTCTAATACCCACTTATAAGTGATCCAGCTATACCACTCGTAGGCATATATTCAAAAGATGCTCAAGTATACAACAAGGACATTTGCCCAACCATGTTCATAGCTTTATTTGTAATAGCTGGAATCTGGAAACAACCCAGATGTCCCTCAGTGGAGGAATGGATGCAGAAATTGTGGTACATTTACACAATGGAATATTACTCAGCAATGAAAAACAAGGAAATCATGAATTTTGCAGGCAAATGGTGGGGTCTAGAAAAGATCATCCTAAATGAGGTATCCCAGAAACAGAAAGACATGTAAATATATTTATATGACTTCTGCAATAAGGTTTATTGTTAAGCTCTGGAGTATAACCAATAGCACTGGCTATCGCCTGTAGTGTTGGGAGGTCTATGGGACCATATTGACAAACAATTAAAATTTATAAGCTATTCCTGGCACTGGAAGTGATATTTGGTGGCATAACATAACTAGTTGGAGCATTGTCTTTCTATTATGTGATAACTCCATTTAAATTTCTTCACATATGTATGTATATTTAGGAAGGTACTATGGTAGTATGTTTCCATATGTTTTTGTTTCAAAAGGACTGTAGTGCTCTTCCTTTTTATCTTCTTCTCTTCAGACCTCCTCCCCATTTGTTCCTCTTATTCTTGTTTCTCCATTATTTTCAATAACACTATATTCTATTTCTTTTTCATTGGGTATCTTATCTTCCTTTTGGTATCTTACTACATAAATAATCTCTACCGGTTATTAGCTTGGCATACCTTTAGCTTGGTATACCTTTTTTTCATTCTATTACTCTAAGGTTGTAGTTTTCCTTGATAGTGAGGTGTGTTTCTTGGAAGTAGAAGAATGATAAATCCTGTTTTCTAATCCAAGTCTGTGTCTTTTTATCTGAGACATTAAGACAATTAATATATGAGTCACTGTTGAATATTATTTATTAATTCCTGTCATTTTGTAATTATTAAGAAATTATCTAAATTAGAAAAAAGGAGAACCACATACTTTGCAGTAGGACAGAATGGGTGCATTGAGGTTAAGCTACCATTCATCAAAGGCTGCAGTCTGTGAAATGTGAATTAATTTGGTAGATGAGAGACTAAACTGATAATGCTTATAAAGAATGATATTCTCTGAAAAAAAAAAAAAAACACCTGTGAAATGTTTTCATAGGTTTTTGACATCAGAGGCCACAGAGACAACTACTGCTTTTGGTAGAAGTCCACTAAAGCTTGACCAGGAAGTATAATTTACAATGTTATCCACTCCATTCAGTGTATTGGTAGAAGACTGTAATATACAAGAACTATGGGATTTTGGAGGATGGTACCAAGGTCCTAGACAGTTGCTGAGGTTGGAGAAAGGTATCTCCATGTCAGAATTTCTACAAGGAAACACTAAGAGGGCATTTTATGAGGCTATGAATGTGAAGCACAAATTGAGAAAGAGATCTTTCATCTCTGGATGATGCCAGGATTGTGAAATACCCAGCTGGAAATATTGTACACATGGAAAGGCATCAGTTCAAGGGAGAGGGTCACGTGCTCCACGTGAAAGCACTGGCGGGGAAAGGCTTCCAAAGTTAGTAAAACAATGATTCTAACATGAGGTTCCAATGCTAACATTGAGCTACAGGATTTATTTATTTTTTTCCTGCTGGGCTTTACTCTTGCCTTGGCACGGGTCTTTTCTTATTATGTTTCAACTTCTCACACTTTGAATGAGAATATTCCTTTAGTGCCATTCTGTATTAATTTTGTAGAGTCTCAGTTAAAAGTTTGTTTTGAGTCTCTGATGAGTCTTTTAGGCTTTTAAATTGTGTTAGAATTATTAATATTTGAATGACTCTTGCATCAAATGCATTTTGCATTATGAGATAGCCATGAGCCATTGAGGACCAGGAAGAAAACTTATGACTTAAAAATAATGTTTTGGAATATCACATTGACAAGGGTGAATATTTAATAGTTAATCTTAGTTATGAACTTTACAGATTTCAAAATAGGAGACAAACTGACAAGGGGTGAATATTTGATAATTAATCTTAGTTATGAACTTTACAGAATTAAAAATGGCAGACAAACGTCTGGGTTTGTCTTTGATGAATTTCCAAAAAGGCAAAAATAAGTGGGGACACTTACCTGGAATATGGACAGAACCCTTTCATGGGCTATGTTCCTGGGTTGAATAAAAGAGAGAGTGGGAGAGAGAGAGAGACAGAGAGGCAGAGAGAGAGAGAGAGAGAGAGAGAGAAAGAGAGAGAGAGAGAGAGAGAGAAATGGATCATCAGCTTTCATCTCTCTGTTTTCTAACCAAAATGGAGCCAAAGTAGCTAAATCTGACAGTGTTTCTTGGTCCTGAAGCTAGTGTCATTCTCTTTATCAGAAACTTCTGTTTTGTCCACCTAGGAGTCTGAAATACCTCAAAACTCTTTCCCAAACTAGAGAACCAAGCCAGATGAGTGCAGAAGCAAGTACCAAAAATCTGGAGAGACTATGAAACACAGCCACCAGATTTGTTCCATTTTTAGTTAGTTACTAAAATCTATTTACAATAAATTTCCTTGAGACAGAATCTGAAATATTCTCTGTTCTTTAAGAGATATTAAAATAGCGTAATTCATGAGGTATGTTCATCTGACTTAAAAAATTTTCCTAGGTGTGATGGTGCATCTCTGTAAACCCAATAATCGTGAGTCAAAAAACAGAAAAATTGCAAATTGGAGACCAACCCAGGTATAGGCAATGGAACAGAGAAATTAGCTAACAAGACTGCTTCACGAATAGAAATAATAGAAAGAAAGGCTTACTGGGAAATCACACTGCCAAGGCCATCTCATGGGGGGCGGGGCTTCAGAGAGAGGAGAGAAATGGTGGAAAAATGAGCAGATTTTATATGACAGTCATCATAGGATCTCAGCTATCAGGACTGACCAAAGCTTTGGTGCCCTTAGCCAACATAGTTGACTTTTGTGGGAAGATTAAGGGATGTTCCTGAAGGATTAGGATAGTTCCTGGCAAATAGGAACCTTCCTTATAAGATATGCTTTTCTGGTAAACAAAAACCTATACTTAGGCTTCTTTAACTGATAATAATCCTGTATCCCCCCTCAAAAAAATCCTGCTGTTAAGGACAATACCACCAGCACTGCCATTTGGGGCAGAAATTTTGAACCCACCACTGGGCTGCACTAGAAAACTTTGTCCCTTAGAAAACAACAACAACAAAAAAATGTTTTTAAAACAAGTATAACTCTGAATTTCTAAAAATTCATACCAATTTAAAAAGAGATTTGTTGCGTTCTTAGTCTGAAAGAAGATAACATAATAAACAGCGAGTTCATTAGAATTAAGAAGTTTCATAATTGGTGCTTTATAAAACATGTCCTTTTTTTTTTTTCAATGCAGTTTATTCAGGAACCTTGAACAATCCTCGGACCCTGGGGAAAGACATCCCACAGCTTAAATAGCCTCTGGGTAGCCAACCCAGGCGTGCCACGTGGGCAATGCAGATAGGTCCACATACATGGAAGCAAGCCAGATCCTCAGCCTTAGCCAAATGGGAATTGTTCGTGACAGAGAGCACTCACCATCGGGAAGGTGGAAGGCGGAAACCAGCTCCATCTTTAAGGCATAGCATTCCGCAGCTCTCTACAGTTCCCCCTTTTTGTTTTAGACGCATCAGGCAAGAGTAGAGGTCTGATCTCTGATATTAGAAATAAATTGGGACTTTGTACCGATGTTCGTTCAGGTGTCATCCACCCAAAGAGCATCAGACCCGACCGATACCTTTTTCTCAGAGGCGGGACCTGGGGCATCAACCCACATGCAATCAGACATGCTCTTCTCTGGGTCCAAAGCGGCTGACCCTGAGTGCAGTGCTTAGCCTCGCATCCTGAGCGTAACATTTTAGCTTTTTATGGTATCCAAACATGCTTGGGGAGAATGTCCTGCTTCAATGGCTGTAAAGGCCTGAATGATCATGGCTGCATCACACTGTTGTGAGACTCTAATCTTGCATATATACCACAGGCAAACCAAGGAGACCAACACCAGAAGGCCTGCTATGCCTTAGTTGTACATAAAGGAATTAATGCTCAACTAAAAGGAAGCTTGATGGTGTTCAATCAGAGGATTGACCTCGTGCAGGAGCAAATTGATACCCTATGGCAAATCGCTCAACTTGGCTGTCAATGAAAATATGCTGGACTTTGAGTCACTAGCATATAACATGAGAATTTTTCCTGTGCTGCAAATCTGTCTAAACAATTGTCGAGCTATATTTAGGTAATTGGACTGGAGAATTCGATACTACGATGGAGCAGCTGAGAGTGGCCATTGTCACAGTAAATTCTACCAGAGTGGATGCAGGACTAGCCACAGGATTATCATCATGGATTGCTGCAGCCATGAATCATCTGAAGGAATGGGCGGGCATAAAACATGTTCTTAAGATGGTTGAGTCACATGGCAGTTTGCAAGCCATGTGGTTGACATGGTTGCTATTTAAAAACATTTGTTTCTATAGATATATATCTATGAGAGTTGCATTATATACACATGAAGTTGAATTAGAGTTACATACACAAATGCACATATATATGTATGTATATATATATATATGTAATGTTTGTGTGTCCTAAAGAAGAGTTGAACTTAGATTTTAAACACCATACACAATAAACAAATTATAAATCTGTTGGGGGTTGGTCTGATGCTTGTATTTTGATGCTAATTACTGGCCTTAAAGAGCTGGTTACTGTCTGGATAAACCTATCCTTGTTGTGTAAACCTGCTTAAGACATTATAACTGATTGGTTGATTAAAAAGCCTAAAATCTGGGTAGGGCAGAATGGGGTAGATGTGGCTAAGGTTCCCAGGGGTTTGGGAAGAGGAGAATCATTGGAAAAAGACAGAAGGACAAGAAGAGAGGAGGAAGGAGAATGTCACAATGGGTTAGTGTGAAGAAGAGACCATATGGGCTAGGAGGAAGGACTCCAATAATGATGTGGAAAGGCCCAGATGAAGAATACAAGCAATTATTTATAAGATTATGGATGAAAGATAACCCAGATGAGGATGGTTAAGGAGGATGGCATCGGATGGGGGCTGGGAGGTGGGTGGGGAGGTTATTGAAATAGCATAGATGGAAATATCTGCCCAGCCTAAGGGGTTTTAACGCAATTATAAGATCCAAGAGGTGTTTGTGTCTTATTAATTGCAATAGTGGGTTGCCGCCACAGTAATTATAAGAATAATAAATAATATCATCTAGCCTAACACCTATTTTTATCGCCAAGAACAGTTTATAGTATAATCTTAACATATGTATTTTCCTTTTGAGAGCAGAGATAAAAGATTTTAAAGACTTTGGATGTAGAGTCTTAGAGCTAAGAGGCTTTGGGAGCATAGAGCAGAGTTTAGATCTTTGGGAATTATTTGTTTGTGGTTGAGAGAATCTGGAAATTTGATATGCCAATTTTTGGCCTTTGAATGGGGCCGGCTTTCTGTAATTGAGGGTCCACTGAAGGAAGAGAAAGGAAGAGCATTGCCTGCAATCCAGCTGCAGGAGTGGGGAGGGGCTAGCTGCAGAGAAGGGTCCATGTGGAGGGAGAAGCAGAGAGTCTGGGCCATGTGGAGAAATCAGACTCTAAGTAGAATTTGGAATCAAAATCACAGACAAATGGTCCACACATACCTCAGGAGTGGTCTTGAAAATAGCTGCTTGCAGAAGACAGGGGGTTTCCATCCCTGGCCTCCCCTGCCCTGACCTATTATAACTTACAGACAAGACATTTAAGCAGCATGGCTAGAAAGACAAGAGAGAGAGAGACAGGACTTTAAGAAAAGAGAAGGGAATCACTTTCCATTTCATCTATTGCTCTTAGTGTTCCTGAATAATATTAAAAATTTGATTATAAAGGCAAATAAATTTAAAGCCCTAAGGTCAGGTTTTAGGTGTAGAGGCTAGAGATTGCTCAAGGGGAATGAGAAAGTATGACGACACCATTTCTGTGGATGAGAAAGGGGAAGGAGGAATGCCACAAGCTGTTCACTGAGTCATCACACATTTACTGGGGTCAGAGCTTTGCCTGGCTAAATCCAGAGAAACTCTGCACCTGGTACCTGGGACTTTCAGAGAATCCAGAAGGCGAGGAAGAAAACCGAATTCTCGTAGAACGATCTTATTCACAAAGACGAATTGAGGCAGAGTCAGAAAAGCCATGAGGGCCTAGAGGAGCAGTTCTGGAGTGTAGGTGATAGAGAAGCAGGAAGCGGTGCAGGGGTGCAGTAGCCCACTGGGACCAAATAGAAACTTCAAGGTTGCAGAGACAGGCGAAATTTACCTGTCAGTGGTGGAGGACAGTGAGTAACCTGTGAGCTGGAAAGCAGATTGTATGCAAGTGGCAGGAGTTGGAAGCAGGATCTCAGTGTGTAGCTTAGACCCCTGTGAAGCACCAGGGAGAAAGCAAATCTGTTGCAGGCATGAGTAGAAAGGATCTGGTTAAGCCAGGACAATGTGAGAGCCCACAGAGATTAACAGCACCAATGTTATAATAATGTTTATGCCACAACATATCTGGTAAAAGGAGGTTTATTGTGGGAAAGGGGGAGGGGGTGAGAGAGGGAGGGGAGGGAAAGAGAGGAGGGCACACATGACAAGGAGAGAAAGATAAAAAAAACAATGAGGGAGCAGAGGAACAGTAAAGATAAGACAGGTAGAGAGAAAGAGTGAGAAAGCTGGGGAGGCAGGTGGGGTCTTTTATCCAGCACACACCTGGCATGCACCTGGTGGTGGCAACAGGTGATTTCATAAGAAGTTGCCAGGACCCTGAAAGGCAGGCTAGTGGGACCACCTGCACTCTAATAATAAATGTAATTATAGAAAAAAAAATCAACCTGAGTGAGGTAACCAAGACCCGAAAAGACAGATATAGTTTGTATTCACTTCTAAGTTCATATTAGATGTTAAGTGAATGATAATCAAGCTACAACCTGCAGACCCAGAGAGGTTAAGTAAGGAAGAGTGTCCTATGGGGAAAACATGGATTTCCCTGGGAAGAAGATATAGATTTTTGGGGGATGGACTGTGGGTGGGTGGGGCTTGAGTGACATTATGGGAACCTAGTACAGTGGAAACTGTCTGGAATTTATGAGGGTGTCCCTAGTGAGGGCTCCCAGTAGTGGAGAAGGATACAGAGTCTGAACTGACCATCTTTTGTAGTCAGGCAAGTCTTCCAGTGGTGGGACTGAGCTGCCTTCAATTGAGTTGGCTAACGGGGTCCCTTAGAGGTCACTAACCAACCAAGCTTGATGCTAGGACATAAGGTCATTCTCTGAAAACTGACAGCCAGGGTCCATTGCCAAGGACAACATCTAACACAGCTCACTGAACATAAAATGGTCAAGCTGGTCTCTACATGAAAACGTCACCCCTATGTTCTAGTCTGTTTGGCACAGGAAGGTACTTTGCCAGATAATGAAAGAGAAACTTTGACAGCAATTTAGCCATAAAATCTTTGGCCTACAATATGTGCTCCCTCAAGATGTGCAGGGGCAATGATGGCACAGAACTTGTAGGAGTGGCCAGCAAATGACTGGTTTACCTTGAGGCCCAAGCCTCTTTTCTACACTTCCTAAATGATCAGAAACCAGACACTGGATAGCCCAGAGATCTAAGGTAGAACCAAACACAACTGGCCAAATAATAATAATAATAATAATAATAATAATAATAATAATAAATAATTCAATGAAATATTATCGAACGATATTCTGCTATACCTGTAGATCTGTGCCTTGTACAGTCATCATCAGAGAAGCTTTCTCTGGCAGCAGATGGCAGTAGGTGCATGTGGAGACCCACAGCCAGCCATTATGCAGGGCGAGTCTAAATTGGAGGTTTTCGTTGGGTCCCCACACGCTGAGATCTGGGAATCCCACCAAGGACTGGGAGAAAAGATTCCAGCAGTAAGAGGGTATGGAGGACACCATGAGAACATGGCCCACTGAATAACCTAAGCAGGGCTCCTGCGGGTTCATAGAGCCTAAAGTAGTAAGCGTGGGACCCAAATAGATCTGTACAAAGTCTACTCCTATGTATAGGCTATAGCTGTTAGCTTGCTGTTTTTGTGGGACTCCCAACAGGGGGATAGCGTGTGTATCTCATTCTTGTGCTTGCTCTTGGGACTCTTTTTCTCCTATTGGTTTCCTTGTCCAGCTTCAACACAAAGGCCTTTGCCTTGTCTTCTTGTATCTGGTTATATTGTGTTGTCTCTTGGAGGCCTGCTCCTTTTTTGAAAAAGAAACAGGGGGGAGTAGGTCTGGGGAAGAGAGGGATGGGGAGATAGAAAACGGAGTGGGTGAAAACTAGAGCCAGCATGTTTTGTATAAGAAAACAATCTATTTTCAATAAAAAACAAATACACACATTAAGAGAGTAATAGTAACTTTATATCCAACTTCTGCTTTTCAATAAAATTTCAGACAAAAATAATTTGTTTTTATTTTTTATGTATGAGTGTTTGCCTACATATATGTATGTACACCATGTGTGTGTGGCCAATGTCTACAGAGGCTTATAGGGGAGACCTTAAAACTAGAGTTATAGATGGTTATGAACTACAATGTGGTGCTGGAAAATAAACAACCCAGGTCTTCTTAAAGAGCAAGAGGCCATGAGACGAAAAAGAAATGGGGTCAGGGGAAGGGAGAAATTGAAGGAAAGGATAAAGGGAAATTGTATGTGTGTGGGGGGGAGCATCTATGCAATCACCAATTCCAGCAGAATGTCAATCTGTGTGAGAAAAGGTAATTTGTTTCAACAAGACTCAGGAGTCAGTGTAGTGTTGGCCCAAACTTTGAGTGTCTGACACAGATTAGCTTATTTCAGACACCTACTAGGACAGCACAATTTGAAAAAAGTTTTTTTGGTTATAATTAACTCAATATCATGTGCACAGCAAAGCTTAAGATATGATTACATCAAAACTAATATAAACTCCAAGTGACATCTTCCACAAAATTAATTAATTAATTAATCAAGGTAAACAAAGGTCTTGATAAGGATATGCAGGAGGACAGTGTAATAGATAAACTGAGATAAACAAACTTGAGATAAGAGGCTAGGGAAGCTGGTGCGGACCTGCCATACAGATAACACAGAGGTTACCAGGGTATTAATCTTCTCCTCTCCTCACCTTCTGGGTAAAACTAAAAAGTAATACATATCTCCATTTGAAGAGATAACCTTGTGTATTTAATGCAGCTGGTTTTCCTGGTGCTTACCTATGTCTCCTACATATCTCCCCTGTAAATTTTTCAATGTTAACGTACGTGGCTAGTCTAACTAATATAGATATGCATTAGAGAATTATAACAATAGTCAACAGAGGGCCAAGGAAAACGGAAAGTCATCTTATTTTGTCCTCATTGTTTCTCCAAGGTCTTGGAAGTCTTGATGTCTTCCCATGTTATAGGCTTCCTCTTCTTGAAACATCTCCCCTAGATGAATTTTTATATCTACTTTCAGATGCTTCATTTGTCTGGTGGTCTCTGGGATACTTTTCTGGTTGGATGCATCGAAGTAGAAGCCATTTAGGACTTTATTCAATTTCTGAAAAGACACAATTATAACCTTACCCTCATTCTACAAGAACTTCAGGGCCTTTCCATTGATTAATTTTTAGATCTTTTTATGTAACATATACTTTAGAGTGTGTCCCCATCAAGGCAAAAGTTTTTGGGGGGCAGCAGAAAAGGTATTATCCTTTAAAGTAAAATAAAATGATTAAGTTTTACATAGCTAAATGTAGCATAGTGTGCAGGGATTCTGGTGGCCCCTTTTTTATTTTTAAAATCTGTTGTTTAGGTATTTGGTGGTGTCATTCTACAATAGCTTACTCCTATGGAATGTAAGGGGTTTCAGGAACATGTTAAATATTTTGTAAATTGTAAAAAGTTTTACAGTATTTGTTTGTACAAGCAGGACAGCTATCATCATTTAGTTGTAATGAGAGTCCTAGAAAAGAAATATACAAAGAGCTGTTTGACAAAGTCAAGTTTCGCACATGACACAACAATATTTTTGTGGAGTCCCCAGTGCCCCATTTTATGCCTGAGGCAATGTTCTGCAGGTGACCATTTAGCAAGTGACAGTGTGCATGCCTTTAGTGCACTCCAAGCACATGTTTTTATACACCTGACAGAGGAGAAGCCCCAGACACAGACACCCTAGTTCCAGATATTACGTGAGAACCACCCGCTAATTATTCACCGGAAGCTTGGAATCTTACATAACAGATGCCTTCAATACAGGAAAAGCTATCATGAGTCTCCTCCAACTTCCTCCCTTGCCAGAGTCTGATTGTTCATGACAGATTAAAGAAAAGCATGAAAGTAAAATAAATAAATAAATAAAACCTACTTAACAATGTCATTAATTTCTAAAGATCTATGTCTAAGGCTTTTATATAATATTTAGGAATTTTGAAATTTAGGGCATTTTACTTACCTCCCCTACTAGGTAAAAGGATAGTCAAAAGTACCTGAGAAATAATCACAGAAAATACTGAAGGAGAAAATGCTTTTTTATTTTTACTGCAACCATGAAAGTATCTAGCTGATACTGTAAATCAGTGTTTTTCAATATTTCTAGTGCATTATTTAATAAGATATTCACCTGCTCTGCTTTTAGTGTTTTGGAGGAGGTTAACTGGGAGCCTTCAGAAAAACACTTAAGAGTGGAGTCAAATTCTTAGTAATGATAGGCAGATAAGGACATACAGTTCTTCATTTGGCTTTCTTTTTATGTTACTAAGATGAAAGGACCAGAAAGGTCACCTTTTAGACATGTGAGCACTGGTCACCTGAAACAGATCTTCTGAGTTGCTGCTATTCCCATCATAGTTACCTTCCAACCTGAAGTAAATGATTGAAATGAGCTTGAGGATGAACACTATCAGCACACACAGGATCACACTAATATCTTCCAACCACAGAGCGTCCAATTCAAAATGTGGATCTGAAGCTGGGACTGGAAGAGGGGAAAGAATCAGGACAGTTGCAGCCAAGAGAGGAGATTACTTTATACAAAATGTAGAATCACTTTTCAGGTTCCTATCGTTCTATGCTTCCTAAAAAACAAACAAACAAACAAACAAAAAAACTAATAGAGAACAAACTTTGCCTATTTGATGGAGATGAGCATGTTTGTGTCAAGCCTGGAAGAGGAGACAGAGAATGGCTTGAGGTAGCCATTCTCCTCAAGTAGCATGGCTTTCTCTTACCAGTCTGTCTGAAAATCACATGGATATATTGTGGTTTTATTTTATTTAGTGCTGAGGCTGCCCGGAAGCTCTGACCATGGAGGTTATAGTGAACAGAGCATTCTTAGATGATCAGGGTCTCTGGAATGGAAGAGGTCTTACAATCCTCAAGCATCATATTCCCTGGGAAGCATCCTCCCTCCATCCTCATTTTCATCTCTGTCTTCACTTTCCATCTGCTACACATCTCCCCTGATACCCATCTATACCATTCCCCCTCTCAGCATGGATGTCCGTTCAAGACCCACCCATTGACAGTCTAGATCTTTGATGAGGATCTTTTGATACTTCCCCATCCACCCATAGATGTGCCTTGCAATGTAGGGCACAGATGTTCATCAAGTACATCCTTCTGAAAATGTTCAGGTGAGGAATAGTTTCCTGGCTCCTCCTCAGGTTTGTGGCTAGCCATGAAATAAAACTGAAAGAGACAGATTCGTAGGAGAAAAGAGCAACAGATATTCACCAGTGTTCTCTCTATGATAGAGCATCCTTTTTGACAAAGATTCCAGCTCAGGATGACTTAACTATTTTTATGCCTCTGCTTGATGAATCATGGGCAGCTGTTTCTCAGTATGATTGGACTAAAGAACAGACAAAACAGAGCCTGCCAGTTTGGTTTGTTTCAGGCTTCTGTTTTTCCCTCTGTGATGTAGGTCAGATCTCTTCTCAGATGAAGCTCTTATGGCCTACTGCCAAAACCAGGCAAGAGAATTTCTGCCTTGGCCAAGCCATAGAAACAAAGGCCTGGAAGTTAGGGCAGGGTCTTCGGGATTGGGAAAAAGGAGGAACCAGGTTCCTGATTCAACTCGGCATAGAGGAATTCTAGATTTTGGCCTGCCTCGGGAGGAAATGTGAGAAGGAGAAAGAAGGGCGGAGGGAGGGTAGGAAGGGTTTCCATTAATGTCCTTTGGGGTCCCCTTCAGTTTTAAATGCACAATGTATTGAAGTAACATATTTTGTATTTTCATTCTCAGATTCTCAACAATCCCCACTGGACACAGGCACTGCACCAGCTAGCATTGGAGCCATCAGTAAGCCAAATAGACGGAATTCCTCTGGAGAAGAGCTCCCCACAAAGTTTACAGTGTGGTGATGGTGGGGAGTAGAAAGACAAAAACAATGACAAGTGTTGGCAAGTGCATGAAGAAATGGACTTTCTCGTGTATTCTGGTGGGAATTTCAAATGATGAGGACATGGCATGTTATCTCCTCAGGAAAAAAAAATACAATTACCATATGATTCAGAGTTTTGGACATATGTGCAGAAGAATGGAGAACACTCTCTAGGAGTGGTATTTGCCTGTTTTCACAGGAGAATTAGGGCCAATAACGAACAGATGCACAATCCATACTTTTATTCTTCAGGCCTGATCTAAACCATTAGAAGCTACCGTTCTATACACAGAAGACAAAATAGCATGGGAAGGAAGTCATGCTTTGGTCCAGCTCCCTTGTGAAAAAAAGAAATAAAATCTTCTAAATTTCATTTGTCAATGTGCCCATAAATCTTCATTTCCAGCCTGTAACTTCAGTTTTCATGTGTCTAACAGGCCCTCTTATAAAGCAGAAGACATCACTATTTTTCATTTTAATTATGGCAAAGCTACCTGATATTAAATTTACCACATTGGCCATTTTTTACTTTATAATTTTGTGACATTAGGTACATTAATATTGTGCAACTCCCATTACCATTCATCTTTGTAAATGTATTTATATTCCCAAATTAAATTGAGTCCATCAAACAATAAGACCACACTTTTTTTTCTGCTTTTAGCTTCTGTAAACGGCCACTCTACTTTCTATATGTACTGTTCTATGTGTTTTCCAATGGCTATGATTCACAGTTTGAGAAGTGCTACACAATATAGGATCATTTTGTCTCGTGGCACTGTGCCTTTGTACATAATTTCCCTAAGCACCTTAAAGGTAAAATGGAGAACAAACATTTCAAATATATCCTTGTATTTTAATTTCCATCTTTATTTTACCCTCAATGGTGAAAAGAAAGAATGACCCCAGCTGTCTATGGACACCATAAAATCAAACAAAATTTGTTGGAAAAATGGGAAATTTAGAAAAGGATGTCTTTTGCTTTGCATCAAAATCTAAGAAAAAGTTTTGAATTTAAAATTATCTTTTTACAATGCAGACGTGTTTTAAAATTAAAAGTATTCAAATCATTGCTCAATTATAGCATTTCACTTTGATAACTATTATTTGAACCAATTTTGCTTTTGTGAATATATATTATTTTGAATTTATTCTTTAATGTTCTTTATTTCACCCAAGACAGGGTTTCTAAGTGTAGCTTTGAGGGTCCTGGACTCACTTTGTAGACCAGAACTCACAGAGATCTGCCTGCCTCTGCCTCCCTGAATGCTGCCATTAAAGGTGTGGGCTACCATGCCTTACTACAAATAATTTTTTTTACAACATATTGTTATTATGTTTTTCCCTCCACTCTGCTATTCTCAGCTTCTTCTCATCTCTTCAGCCACCCAACTTGAAGTCTTCTTTTACTTTCTGATTTTACAAAAGTTGATATTGGGCACAATGTATCTCATTCCCCTTTTACTACAACATCTTCTGAGCTCTCCAATTCATCTACCTCCCTATGTCATGTCCCTTTTTTAGTTTTTGGTAAAGCAATGAGTTTAATGGGTGTTGCTGGCTTGTAGGGCGTGGAGTCACAGAAGCATAGGCAACCTACCAATGGCCAAACTCCCAAAGAAAACAGACTCTTGCTCCCCCAGCATCCATTAACTGCTAATAGCTCCTCAGCTGGGGTTGGCACCTAAGATGCCCTGCTCTTTTTAATGCTGGAAATTTTAGCGGTTAGACCTTGATTACAAAAGTTTGAGATATTGGAACAAGAGAGATGGCCCAGCAGTTAAGAGCACTAACTCTTCTTTTTGAGGGCCCAGCAACCACATGGTGGCTAATAACTACCTGGGGAACCTAACACCATCTTCTGGCTTTCACAGGTACTATATATGAAGGCAAAATACCAGTGCATATAAACAATATTTAAAAAGACAGGAAATTTAATATACTGTGTTATTATCTCCTTTAGACTAAAAGTATAAGGAATTCAGAACAATTTACTAGGTAATTATGATTGTTGAATTTCTGAAAAAAAAAAAAAAACCTCACTATGAATTGTAAAGAAATTCTTTTGAAGCAGAGTAATCAGCTGCATGCACTCTAAGCCTATAAAATTCAGGGTTCTGGGATCTAGAAATTGTGGTTGTGTTTTAATGGCCCACTGACACTATAGTTCAAGCAACAATCATTCTTCTTTTGTTAAATGTCTTACTGGGCAGTTGGGAGAAGATTTTTACCAGATGGCATCAGCCTCTTGCTTACATACCTCTTTGCTTTAGATGCAAAATGAGCATGACTCCTACAATTGCACACATGGAAATCATGAATACCATTGGGCCCTTTAACCAATGACAAATTCTCATGCAGTAGCTACCTAAAAAAAAAAAAAATGTTATAATCACTTGATATTTCTCTGAGGATACTCTACATTGGAAAGCATACATTAAGAAATTAAGAGCTAGTGTGTGTGTGTGTGTGTGTGTGTGTGTGTGTGTGTGTATGAAGTGAAATATATCAGCGCATGTAAGGGCTGTTTTTCAATACTTTCTGCTTGTGTTCATAGATGAAGAAAAGATTTTGGATTAGAATATAAGATAACAGGAGTGAAAAGGAGAGTTGTTTTTAAGATGGGGCAGGTTTGAGATTGAGATTAAGCTCAAAGGAGAGTAGCTAATTTTTCCACTGCTCTATCTCATTTGTCATGAGTGGGCATTCTTAAGATCAAGAGACAGAGCTCTGCAGTCCTGATTATTATTTTTCTGGGTTTTAAAAAGGATGAAAGGAGGATAGCTCTGCAGTCCCCTAAACAGGGCAATAGGTCCTAATTTTCTTAATAGGAAACAGTTTATACCTACAGGGCATTATCTAGCACAACGAAAGTTGTGAATCTGTGGCTTTCAGGTGAGTGGGCACAGGCTAGGCCCCACAAAAGGGAGGCTGGAAATGGCGCGCTGTTGCAGTCAGACAGCAGTGTTCAGAAGGCCACTAGGAATGATGTAACACTGGGATGTAAACAATGAAACCCCAAAACTTCAGAGAAATACAGAAGCATTTATTCCTAGACCCTTAGGTAATGGCCATACTATATTTGTTGGAGTAGATCTACAGGATCTGAATGTCTTAGATAAATAGAACTATAGCAAAAAAAGGTGTTAAAATTTTAATTTATTGCCACATATTCATGACATATAGCAATGAATTTCTTTAATATATTTTCATTCAGATACTCGCTAATCATTGACCATATCGCCACCCCCATAAAATCTTTTGTCTCCCTCCCTCTCACTTAATGATCCCTTTTATCTCCCAGACAACGTTGTTTTAACATTAACGTCACACATATTTAAAAAGTTTCTCGTAGCTATGGAAGCTTTAGAATCCACAATTGAAGAAAATCATGATAAGTGTATTTCTGAGTTATATTAGTTAAAGTATCAATTTCCCAGTGCATTCACTTCATGCCCTACAAATAACTGACAGTTCAATTCTTTGTAGCTCAGTAAAACATCACCATACTTGCATATCACATCATTACATATTTTTATCTGTTCCTCTGTTCACAGCCCTCAAAACTGACCTCATGCTTACTTGGCTATTTTGAGTACCGCCTTAATAAAATGAAATATACAGTTATTTCAGTTTTGCGGTAACTTGGAGTCTATGGGAGTATACATAGAATAGTCATAACACTAGGACATATCAAAGTTCTAAGTTCAGGTTTTTGAGAGACTTTGCCACATGATTTGTCATGGGAGGATGTGAACAAATAACAGTCTCAGACATAACATCTACAATAGAACAAAGAAAGTATTCTACTTTCAGTCCAGTTTGGTGGACCAGTGAGTTTCCTGGGATTACTTGGAAGAACATGGCTTACTCAATGGTAACTGTGTAACTGAAAGGTTCCTTTCAGTATTAATGGCAAGTCACAAAAATTGCTTCTCTGGAGATCTGTGCTCAACTTAAAGGGAATTTCAACGAAATGATTTTTCTCCGGAAGTTGTTTACTGATTTTATAAGTAATAATGAGGGTGAGAATTATGAGATATATAAGTTATGTGAGTTTCCTGATCTTTTTATGCTTCCTTTGCTTCTTAAGTGTTAGGATTCTTCCTTTACTTGCTGGGAAAAAAAAAATTCTATTAAAAAAAAAAAACTACACAACACCCCTCCCCCGTTCCTTCTTCCAACTCTTGTGTTCTTTCAATTCATTTTTTTGACCTTTTCTGAACTTTGAAAAGAGTTGTGCAGGTGTCTTCATTTGTTGTTTCACAGATGCTTTTCCAAATCTATAAGACACTTACAAGTTAGCCTTACACAATGAAATCTCTTTTACAGAACTCGGGCAGGATCTTTGAAGGCTCAGTACTATCCACCTCAAGCAAGAGTCCATTGGTTCTTGAGGGCTAAAAGAATACTAATGAGCCAGGGTGAATACTGTATGAAAATGTCCTACCCTTTGTATCAATTATTCCATTATGAAGATCCATGCTGGTATAAGTGCATGGACATTAGAAACTACCCATGTAGCCATCTACAACTCAATCATATTTTCTAAGTCATCAGGTCTCCACATCCCGGGGTGCAGCTATTGTAGGAATCCTGAGGCTCTTTCCAACCTTGATAGTTCTTTGGGCTGTGCTATTTTGTGCTGCTCATTCTGCCTCAAGTCTAAGGAGGAACAGGGTGTTATATAGACTTCTGTGTCTATTGCTACAGTTGGCTCCCTGGTTGACCAGCTCTGATCCAGCACCACAGCTTCTTTTCTTCATTAACCATATATGATTATAGAAAGGTGATAAATGAAAACATTCACTTTTGGGATACTTATTTACAAGGAAGAAACACCACATATTCTGGCATATATTTATCTCTATGAACAGTTCAATAATTTCCCTATGCTGTTTCTTCATTTATGCCTTCCATGAACTGTTTCTCAGGCTTTAAAGCCTTCTAGAAGCCTACCAATATATAACATTTGACATTTTGGTGAAAACATCCCCTAGCATTCCAGCTATCACATTTATCTTAGAGTGAACTTGCAGATCCTTTTGTCTACTTTGCTTCATCAGCTTTTTTTTTATATTAATTGCATTTTATTTGCTTTGTATCCCAGCTGTAGCCCCCTTCCTCATTCCCTCCCAATCCCACCCTTCCTCCCTCTTCTCTTCCCATGCCCCTCTCCAAGTCCACTGATAGGGGAAGGTCCTCTTCCCCTTCCATTTGTCCCTAATTTATCAGGTCTCATCAGGACTGGCTGCATTGTTCTCTGTGGCCTTGCAAGGCTGTTCTCCCTTCAGGAGAAGGTGGTCAAAGAGCCAGCCGTAGAGTTCATGTCAGAGACATAACAAAATACTTGCAAATCGAATCCAAGAACACATAAAATATATCAGCCACCAAGACCAAATAGGCTTCATCCCAGGCATGCAAGGGTGGTTCAATATATAGAAATCCATCAATGTAATCCACTATATAAACAAACTGACGAAGAAAAACCACATGATTATCTCCTTAGATGCTGAAAAAGCATTTGACAAAATCCAACACCCATTCATGTTTAAAGTCTTGGAGAGATCAGGGATACAAAGCACATATCTAAACATAGTAAAGGCAATATACAGCAAGCCTATAGCCAACATCAAACTAAACAGAGAGAAACTTAAAGCAATCCCACTGAAATCAGGGACAAGACAAGGGTGCCCACTCTCTCCATATCTCTTCAACATAGTACTTGAAGTTCTATCTAGAGCAATAAGACAACTAAAGGAGATCAAGGGGATACAAATTGGAAAGGAAGAAGTCAAAGTATCACTATTTTCAGATGATATGATAGTATACATTAGCCACCCCAAAAATTCAACCAGAGAACTCCTTTAGCTGATGAACACCTTCAGCAAAGTGGCTGGATACAAAATTAACTAAAAAAAAAAAAAAAAAAAAAAAAAAAAAAAAAAAAAAAAAAAAAAAAATCGGAAGCTCTCCTGTATACCAAAGACAAAAGGGCCGAGAAAGAATTAGAGTAACAACACCCTTCACAATAGCCACTAATAACATAAAGTACCTTGGAGTGATTCTAACCAAGCTTCATCAGCTTTTGAATGACAACAACGTAAGTCATTCAGATCTGTCAAAATCTTTTCTACCATGCAAAGATCACATCCAACCAAGGGGGCTCAGCAAAGCCACTAAAGTTCCATAGCAGTAGCTGAATTAGCTTTTTCCTTTAGTTTTTGCAAAGAGATTCTAGCCATCCCGGGCACTGGCCACCTCCTCTGTAGCAAAGTCTCCTGCCTATTCTTCTTCTGTTGCCTTCCCTAAAGATGTTGTGGAAATCTTGGCTGGAGCAGCTGAGTGTTCCTGTAAGTCAGTCCATTCAGACTGATGTCCTTGCACTGCCTCATGTTATGCAAGATTAATAGCTATTTTGCTGTTTCTCCAGTTTAGTCATAACTACATTCTCCCACTTGTTCCCATGATCCACAGCCTCACAATCCATGTCCTGAGACTAATTTTTATTTTATTTTAATGTCTTCCCAACTTTAAGCAGTTCAGAGTCAGAGTATTGCCTGAATATCAGAAACACATTGCCTTTCCTTTCCCGATATTGAAAATCAAGCTTGATTTGGGTATGTTCTACCATGGTTAGCTCATGGGTTTTTCCCCTTCTTACTTGAGGATTCTATTTTTTTTTTTTTTTATTTCAAGAAAAAGCTCCTTAGCAAAAATCTAACTTGTTCCCTTCTTCCAGCTGTGGGAAACTGCAAATTGAGATCTCTTTCTCATCCCCCATTTATTTATCTTTTCATGTCAAATCTGAGACTTGTGGAGAGGATAGCAATGTTCCTGGTTTTTCTTATAATTGTTCCTCACTGCTGTGGGGATATTCTTTATAGGCAATATAGTCTCAGTTTCGTGTCTTACCACCCACAGTTAAGGCATGCTACTGCTGACAGAACTTTGCTATGATTTTCTGGGATATGAGTTACATTCAGAGACTGCGATATTTAGTCAGCTAGGCATCTGAGGTGCATCTCCATACTCAGATAAAACAGATGTCATATTCACCAATGAGGTATTTCACCTGACGCCACCTAAAGAAAGATTTCCACAAGAACAGCCTCCTTCCCAAAAGATGCTCTGCTTTCAGATATATCAGCCATGGCTGCATGATTGATAACTCATCACAGCGAGGATGCAACTATCACCACAGAAAATAGGCTCATTGTTTTCTATCACATGGTAAAAGGAATAGATACTGAGTTTGATGCTTTACCTTCAGATTGATCAGACTCACATAGACCATTGTCCAGGGTAGATAGTGACTCCTCCTTCACAACTTTTCCTGGTTAGACAAACAAATAAATAAATAGATAGATAGATAGGTAGATAGATAGATAGATAGATAGATAGATAGATAGATAGATAGATAGATAGATAGATCATTTGCCTCAACAGGGCACCCATGACAGGCCAGCATGATTTCCTTTAAATCTATATTATTGAACCAATGTGTTTACTTGGGATTACTGACAAGATTCTCAGTAAGAGGTTACTTACTTGAGCCTGGAAAATGCAAAGATAGCTACATTTCTGAATGGCTCACTCCATTATGAATGATGACATACACAAGTTTCATATTACAGTTGTCTGAAACACTTTTTTTTTTCTCTGTCAGGTGCGCCACCAGCAAAAGCAGAGAATGTAGGACCAAGAAGTGGGTAAGGACATATAACATTTGATCCAAGAGTTTAGGACTTCCTGGAAAAACTGCCTGGGGAAGCAACAATTAAATAGCTGTTGCTACATTCCCTTCTCCCACCTGTGATCCTCACCGCTCAGAGCTTCTTACCTTGTATGAGATGCTGCTGAACGCAGTACGTCAGGTAGAAGGCTATCAGCATGAGGGCTATTGTGCTCAGCATCATTATCCAAACCGTTTTCCATGAAAACAGTTCACCTGAAACAGTGAGACACAGATTTTACCGCCGGAAAAACTTGACTCAGACATACTCAGTTAGGAATGGGGATTCATCTGAAACATGTTACAATTCAAGAGTCTATACCACCTGCAATATTAGGCCTGGGAAAGAATGGAGAGGCAGACTTGATGGGCTGGGAAAAGCGAGGGGACAGGGCCAGAGCAAAAAGCAAGGCAGGTAGGATGTCAAGTGACACTGATACCTAGGTGTATGGGCCACCTCCCTCATTTCTTCCCATCCATCCTGCCTCATAAGCTTCCTGGGTGAAAAGGAAGAGGCTTTTCACCTCTCGTAGAGCTTATTAAGATCTTAATCTCCCTCAGCGCTCAGATGTAGGCTTCCAAGGATTACTATAAAGTCAGTCCTAGCCACAGTTGTAGTACTTATGTCTGAAGTATGATGGTCTGTGCATTCCACAATTTAATATGCTCATTGAGTTTCCAGCTCCTGATTCTGAATATATCTAGAAACTTAAGTTTATGTAAGTTTTCCTTTTCTCTTCTTCATATGAATTTTCATGTCTTTCTTCCCAGATAAAAAATTTACACTATCTAAATCGTGTCATTATGTCTAGCAGGTGGCTGTTTTAAAGACTACGAAGAATTTTCCTACATCATTCATCATTTTGAGTATTTGTTTTTTTTTTTTTTTTTGTGGAATAAGCCAGAGTAGAAAGAATATCTTGTGTATAAAATGGATGTAGCACCCGTCAGTAATAAATCTGATGACCTACAGCTTAGGCAGGAAATAGGTGGTGGGACATCCAGTAGGCAGAAAGGATTCTGGGATTGATCTGGCTTAGCAAGATTCAGCCAGCAAGATATGAGGAAAAAAATGATGGTGGCTGGAACAAACATAAAATCCCCCCAACATAACACACCTCCTTTCTTTCATCTTAGAATTAGGACCATAATATGCTGATCCAATTTATCAGTCCTCCCTAAACACCAGTGCTTTTTAGCAGCTGTGCTATTTGTCCCGTTAACTTTTTAAAAAATTCAAAGGCAATAAAGCACCATTTAATCTCTTTCTGGGAGATAGTCTCCTTTCTATTTCATGACTATCTCCTTTAAATTCTGGTTAGATCTTTCTATAACTTCTTGACTTGTAGGACTGTAAATTATATCTGTAACATTATCTATGCCACAATGTCTCCAAAACTGTTGTATTTAAATGTATACACATGCTGAAGCACTGTCAGCCTCAAAGACACCTCCAAGGCAGTCACCATCTCTAACAAATGTAACCTTAGAATCATCTTTGCTGGAATTCAAGGTTAAAGCCCATTGGAATTCTGAATATGTATCAGTAAGTAGAACCTGGATTTTTATTTTAATATATTGTATCTCTATGGGTTGCCATTCCAATTACTGAAGCCCCTGTGGACTTTTACATCTGGACCTATTCTTTTTAATCTCTGCTCTACAGTCTCCAATCCAGAAATCCGTTTCTCAGGCTCTTCCTTCTCCAAGTCTGTTTTAGTTTGATCTTTAAGTTATGAGCTAGTTAGAGAAGAACCTAGCTATATGATGTAGGTATTCATAAAATAATATTTTGAGTCTCATGAATTGTTATTCTGGGAGCTTGAGGATGGGAGGAAACCCTTTCCTCCCCAACAAACCTGTATTTAGCTGTTAATTTCGTATATGTAATTCATAGGAATTAGTTTTCTCGTGCCTTGTAATCCAATAAGCTCAAACTGAATTCTGGCCAGTTCGGCAGTCACTCAGTAATAAATTCCTACATGATTAAAGTGGATCATAATCCTTTCTTTGTCATCTAACTTGGTTTTTCTTAATGTTCAGTGAATGGAACATTTGGTTAAAGGTTTCAGTTTCCTGAAACTGAAGCACAATCTCTAAAATTTATGTTAATTACAATTACTTTAAACATGTTGTTTAGATTCCATAAATACAGTTGTATATAAATTAACAAATATTTCAATTTTTTTCTTTCCTCATTTATCTACACATGTATGTGTGCTAAGGATCATATATACATATGTGTGTATATGCATACACACACACACATTTCTGCCAAATCTGCGGCTTTCGTCTTTTTTAAAAGTTTTTTTTCTAGAAAGTACATGGCCAAGAAAAAAAAAATCACAGGCAGACGCATCTCTGAATTTGGGGCCAGCTTAGTCTACAGAGTAAGTTCTGAACTGCACAGAGAAATGCTGTCTTGAAAAAACAAAAACAAAAAAGTATCTGACTAAATTCATGGATAGATACCAATATGGATGCATGTGTCAAACATATTATTTTTGTTTTATTTAATTCCTTTAAAGTATCAGCTTTTGTTTGTTTAATTACAATGTGGCATCCAATAGTTGAAGCAGTTGGGTGGGTTAGTGTATAAAATCACCAAGGATAATGTACACATGTAGAGAAATAAGATAATACTAGGTGAAAAAGGAACTAATATAAAAGGAAGCAGAGTTAAAATGGTAAGGAAATAGGGAGTCCCAGGTGCAGGTAGGCAGGTGAGGTGTATGCTTCATGTCAAGGTAATGCTTGTTAGGAAGTGAGATGTGAATATGGAAATACTGAAGGAGATAAGGAAAGTTAGTTGAATTTTCAATATGCTAGAAGAAACAGCTAGAGAGGAAAATCAGAAGGCAGAACTCATCTACATGGATGTGTGAGTGGAAGACATAGAGAAGGAGAACATTAGGAGGTAACAATTCAAACTTAGACAGCCATGAAAAGTTGAGGGTAAGTGATGAAGAAGGAGGATATAATTACTAAGTTGATATCATCTCTTTGGCTCCTTTTTTTTTCCTGAATTGCTGGGTTCCTAAGTTTATCATAAACTTCATGATTGCAAGTCTACACCAAACACAGAGTAATCTCAAACCCTGATGTGCTGGAAACTTCTTGGTGTGAAAAAGATTCAGTGTACTGTGCAAAATCTTTCAACTCCAGCTTTTGTTTATTCATGTCTGTATGGTTTCAACGCCTATATTGTCACCTGGAGGACACCTTTAGACTTGTTCTATCAGTGTGACCAGAGTGAAATTAAATTGCTTTTTTTTTTTTTTTTTTAGTTTTAGCATCAAGTTTTATACCTATTTTTCTTTTTAGGATATGTGGCTAAGTCTGAATCACTGGTGCACCCCGGAATCTGGAAACCTGATGCACACATCTGTCTTGGGACTCCAGTAACAGTGAAATTCTCGATATATTTTAAAGGTAGACTGGCATTATTTCTTCCTGTACATGAGTGTTATAGAAAATGGAAGTCAAGGGTGACTTTAAGGATTTGGTTCTGAGAATCTGGAAATATGAAATTCTACCACAAAGCAGTAAATTAATCAAGCTTGGGAATGCCCATGAGTTTAGTTCTTGATACGCTTATATTATGATATTTATTAGACTTTTGCGTTTACTTAGGAGTTTTCAGATGGAAGCACAAGACAGGAGATATAACTTGAGAAACCTATAGAGGTCTGGTGGTACTTAAAGACATTAAATGAAAGGAAATCAGAAGAGAGTAAGACTGTGAAAGTTATGCCTTGGAAACTTTAATCCAAATATACCAGTTTGCTTTCCTGACGTGACACCAACTAGAGTCATTTAGAAGAAGAAACCCCAACTGAGTAGTTGCCTTCATCAGATTGACTGTGGCTATGTGTGTGGAACATTTTATTTATTTATTTAATGATTGATGTGGTAGGGCCCAGGCCACTGGAGGTGGGTGGTGCCATCCTTGGGCAGGTGTTTATGAATTATTTAAGAAAACATGTGGAGAAAGCTAGAAATAAGAAGCCAATGAACAGTGGTCTTCTGTGGTCTCTACTTCAGTTTCTGCGTCCAAGTTCCTACTTTCTGGTTCTCTTGATGATGAACTATAATGTAGCAGTATAATACAAATAGACTCTTTCCCCAGCCCAACTTGTTAATGAACATGATGTTTCATCATACTGATAGAAACACAAACTAAAATAGTCAAGGACAAAGAGTGAGAAAATAAATACATCAAACAAAATAAGAGACAACACACTAAGTGATGAATAAGGGCAAGAAAAAATAAGGCCTTCGGAACCAAGTCAAGGAAAAATCACATAATAAGTATGTGTGGCAATGGCTGCTACTGAAGAACAAACACACATTTTACCTGATAGGACAATACTTATGCTTTCTTCTTGGTAAGTTAGAAGGTTTTGAAGGTAGCAAGTGGCATTCCTATGGGAACCGGCTTCAATAAGGAGGGCCATTTTCATGTTGAACAATTTGTTTTCATCCTGCGAATGGGACTTTGATGTAGCTGGGATGACCTCTCCTTTGCTGTCTCTCCACTCCATATGAGGCTGTGGGAACCAACCTCCTGAATGACACTCCAACATCACACCTTTGATATTAGGGGGATGCATAAGAATCTGTATGTCTGAGCCTGTGGCTGGTTGAAAAGAAAAGAAGAAAACCATGTTGCTAAATAGAAATGGAAAAGGAAACAACAGAAAAATCAAAGCTCCTCTTAGTTTTAAAAGATGCAATAAAAGTCAAAAGTCTACAGGACTCAGGTTGCCATAGAAGCTCCTGAAAATAGGAAGAGTCAGATGGAAAGGTGGTAATACCCACCCAGTCAGCAATATGTTCAAACTTAGCTGAGGAAATGCTTTCGTTCATTTATCTCTTTATTTAAAGTATTTTTGTTTATTTACTTAGTCTAAGAAATTAAGCTAGGTCTTTGGATTGTGATAAACAGAAATAAATATTTGACCCTCGTAGAATTTATAATTTACTTTAAAAAAATTTATCATTGTCACTAGCTACATTTTAGTTGCCATAAATAGATTATAAAAAGGAATTTCATTGTAAACACTATCAGGAACTTTAGCTTAGTTGCAAGTTTAGTTGCAACTTAGTTGCAATAATACTTGGTATGTATTAACTTGGAGAAAATAAAATGTCTGAAAACTTTCAGGATAATTTTTGAGGCATAAAACTTTGGGTAATCTGTAGGAAAAGAAATAATGTATAGAGACTTAATGCACTGTGTCAAAGCTGATCTGTCTAGTAAAATGTCTCTGGAATAAAAAAAAAATATTATATATCTGTGCTAACACAGTTGCCCTTGGCACTAAAAATGGCAATGATCTCCATTGTGCAGCTCAGCTTTAGACTACAGTGTCGCACGGCATCCAATAAAGATTAATTGTCTGGGTCTAGAGTCCTACACGTATGTGCACACATTTCTGAATTTGTTCAGTTCCTTCTAAACCTTCTACTTTCAATTTACTTATTTTTCATGTAGAACAATTTAGAGTAAGTAAAGTAGCATAAATGCTGTGCCATCGTCCATATTTCATATATAGTATTATATCTGAATATAGTGATGATTGTAGTTAAAATCGTCTGAAAAAATTTAGAAAACTTAATTGGACACTAAGTAGTGAATTGATTTGGAGAGAAATGGAAATAAGTATTTTCAGAAAAAAGAATATTTTTCTTTTTAAAAAATTATTATTTTATTTACATTCCTGTTCTGCCTCCATGTATGTTTGTGTGAGGATGTCAGATCCTTTGGAATTGGAATTGCAGACAATTATGAACTGCCATGGGGGTGCTGGGATTTGAACCTGGGTCCTGTGGAAGAACAGCCAGTGCTACGAACTGCTGAGCCATTTCTCCAGCCTCATTTTTCTCTCTTTAATTAAAAAATTTTCATATAATTTATTTTAATCATTTTTTCCTACCCACTTCTTCACATAACCTCTGGATCTCCCTACATACCCAACTTTATAGTAAGAAGCAAATTTTTTAAAATTCAGTTCATTTGGAAAATGAATGTTAGAAGTCTAACAATGCTAGAACCAATTTCTGCACTGTAGTAATTTCACAAACTAAATGCACAAAGTCCAGTTTGCTAATAAAACCATGCAAGGAGCATTAAACACTAATATTTTTCCAACCACTCATCTCCAGATAGGCTTTGAGTACACAGCAGTCTCAGAGGCATCCAGGCCTACCTGTGACCTTGACCTCTGTGATGTGCTCCTCATATAACTCGCCATCTTTGAAGAAGCAGTGGTAAGATCCGTCATCATCGGCTGTCACTTTTAAGATCCTGAGGGTCACTTTCCCCTTTCCAATGTCGTTTTTCAGAAGTTCTGTCCGCTCCACATACTTGGAGACAGTTTCTCCATGCAGGTCTTTACCATTCCTGTACAGGTGCACGGGCTCTGTATAGCGATTCCGGAACCAGCGGATCTCCATGTGCTGTGCTTGTTGTGGTGGGATCAACTGACAGCTGAGCTCAAGGTTTTCACCCAGTGGAGCCAGGACTGTTCTCTGTAAGCTAGTCACGGTGAATTGTTCTGTGAAGGATTACAATAGTTAAAAGACAAGAATGTGATTCAGTGAACATGCGTACATCCTTTTTTAAAGCTGTTCTGTTTATCCCACTTCTCTCTACTCTCCCCTCTCTAAATATCCACACATACTTCACTTAAGATCACGTCGTGTTGTTTGGAGAGAGGGTTTCTCTGTGTGGCCCTGGCTGTCCTGGAACTCACCCTGTAGACCAGGCTGGCCTCGAATTCAGAGATTCACCTGCCTCTGCCTCCTGAGTGCTGGGATTAAAGGTGTGCACCCCCACTGCCAGGCCGCTTTGTTTATTTTGAAGGCATTTCATTTACTAATTACCTAATTGATACGGAAGCACAACGTGTTAGTAAATTGTTAGAGGAGATATTAAGGAACTATTTGAGGCACTGAGCCACTTCAAGAAAGGCTGGATTTAAGATAAATCAAGACAGTGTACAAGACGGGGTCAGCAAAAATGGCAATATAAGAAGCAATGTCACGTAGTGGAGATCTTGAAGTTCTGAGGCTTCAGGTACAGTCAAGGATCCACAGTCCATTTCCTTGTGATAAATGCATAATGTTTTAGATAATACGGTGGCTGGCACTGCAGTTCTCTTGTGTAAAATCCTCCGCCCTTCAGTGATATAGATGAGGAGGCTGGTCTGGTGTGTTCAATAATGGGCCTGGGGTTTATGATACATTCTTGATATGGCCATGTGCCCAGTTATCACCTACCCTGATTACTTCATTGGTGTTGTTTCATTTACTTTAATTATTAAGTTGTTTGTAACTTTGTTCCTCATGATTCATACTGGGGTGCTGGGAAGGTGGTTACTTGCACAGATGTAGACAGTCATTTGAACTCCTCATGTGCACTCAAAGTTTAGCAAACCACTGCACTGCGAAATGGCAATACTCAGCTTGAAAGTTACTGTTCTACACGATGTGAAGTAAGGTAGAGCAGGGCACAGCCTGAACTCTGCAGTAAACGAAGATGAAAATTAGCTCAGTATTGGCCTGTTGGAATGTTGTAGATCAAAATGACAATAAGGGAAAAACAGAACTGGGGAGAAGATGGCGGCACCGCCGGGACGACTCTCGTTCTGACCAGCAGCACAGCAGGATCGGCACAGTGACCAGCAGTCAGAACTCTTGGCCATAAAACACAAGTGATTGTGTTTCCCAGGTGAGAGCATACCCCACGATGGGGGATTCAATCAGCTTTAACTCACCCCGATAAACCTCAGAAGAGATCCCGGTTCTGCCAGGCGCTTGGCCGCCAGCCCAGAGCCACACGCCAGCGTGCTCTGGTCACTGTCCCAGACTGAACTGTGGGCACCATAACATCAGAGACTGGAATTTCCAGTCAAGAGATAACCCCACGCTGCAGGAAATGATTGGGACTGACCTTAGGTCACCCAGACATCCCCTGGAAAAGACTAGGGTTCCGCTGGTGCCCAGGAGCCAGCCAACATGTCACAGTCATATGGAAACCTAATAGAGTAGGAGATTCATATAGATATATGCAGGCAATCCAAATGAAAGCACCAAGGAAAGGGGGTGACAGCACCACGTTTTGACATCTCTCATCACCAGTACCAGGAGTGAGTCTAATATGGTTGGAACCTAAGTGAATGTGCATCATTGATGTTTTACCATTGGAAAAATCAGCATTTGCTAGAATAAACTACAACTTTTATATCACTTTGTTGTCTAAGTCTCTATTTTAAAATGTCTCCCAATAATCTGGATTTATTTGTGCTTTGCATAGATGTCTCTACAAAGTCAAATTCTCATTCTCCTAGCCTGTTTCATCTTCTCTTTTCCGCTGCAGTGTTCTCTACTCAGATGGATTCTAATGTGTATCTGCGCCTGTACCAATTCCTCCGTATAAAACTGATATTTAAGTCCTGTGCACTTAATGTGAATATTGAGTCCTCATGGAACTTTTTTTTTAAATCTCTTTCACTGTACTTTCTTCCTTGAAGCTGAAACAAACCCAAGGAAGGAATATTTGCTCATTAAACGTAACTACTTGTTCCTCTAAGCTGGATTTTTTTTGTGACTGTCTTCACTTCATTTCTACATTCAAACTTTAGGCACAGTGGCTAAATGCCGTGTCCTTTGTACCACACCTTGATTTGTCTGAGGTACTTGATGTTGCTAAGGCTCCTAAGAGTATGTGAGAGATTCATACCTGAAGTGACTGCTACCATCTGAAGGAGGCAGAAGACAGCACAGTACGCAGCGAGAGGTATTTCTATAGCTCCCATTACTCCTATGATGACCACTGGAAACACAAGCAGAAGTTGTAGGAATCAAATACCTCCTCACTTTTCTATAACAACTGGCTTTCACACAGAATTACACACCATTGGGCCTCAGTTTCAGACAATGAATAACTTTACTGCAGTCATTTGCCTCATGATATTTACCATCCTGAAATTTGTATTTGCTACCTGGTGGCCTTGCTGTAGGAATGTTCCAAGCAATGACTAGATTCATCCAAATATTTCTTCCCCATTAGAGGGCTGCCTCCTCCCAGGCTGGATGTTGTCTTCTGGTTTTGGAAACTTTATCATGACATCTGTCTGTCTAAACAAGGTTATTAAACTGGCAAACGGTTCCAAGTCTCAAAAGCCCAGTGGTGTGTCTGTCACACTGAAGTATAAGACAGATTTACCTTTACAGTTATTAGAGTAATCATGTGGCCTTTTAGAAACAGACAGTTATTTTTGTTTGAACTTCCTAACTGTAATTTTAGTACTGTTAGGAGCTGTACTGTAAATATCTATGTTTTCTGATGGTCATAGGTGGCCGCTGTGAAAAGACTGGTCAGTCTGTAAAGTGTTTGTGACCCACACATTGAGAACCTCTGATGTATATACACCACTTGAAATCCTGGTGCCCAAGAGGTCAGAGAAGATTGTCATATCTCCTGGAACTGGAATTAAAAATGGTGGCAAACCACCATATGAGAGTCAGAACTGAACCTGGCTTCTCTGCAAGAGGAGTAAGTACTTCTAACTGCTACATCATTTTTCTGTTCCTCTTTATTTTACATTTTATTAGCATATATTACTACTATATTGTAAAAATAACTTTTATTCACCTGTGTCAGTTGTTGTCTTGGAGGCTTACTGCCACATTCTACTAAACTAGGCCTTGTCCTGAAAGCTTCTAGCCTCCATACGATCTAATCTAGGCCTAGAACACTTTCAGCCTCTGAGACTTACTGTTTAATAAGCTCACCCTTTTTTGTTTTACTGAGCTCATAGCTGGTTGGTTCAAATCAGCTGTTCTGGCTTAAACACCTCTCCCAGCTGACTTATTGTTTGTTTTTATTTTCTATTTTTTCATTTTTTATTAATTAATTCAATTTACATTTGGTCATAGGCACCCTCTCCTCTTCTCCCAGTCCCACCCTCCCTCTCTTATTCCCTCTCCCCTATTTTCAGAATAGGGAGTCCCCCTACCCAGACAATCCAACTCATCTATTCACATGAGGACTGAGTTCTGTCTTCCTCCCCTGTGGCCTTGTGCGGAAGTCCCATCAGGGGGAAGTGATCAAAAAGCAAGCAACATAGTCTATGTCAGAGATCACCAATCCACCCACAAAAACCTCAGTCCAAAACTTACTCTACCTTCAAGACCTGCAGGAATAAAGACAGTAAAGGCAGAGCAGAGATTGAAGGGATGTCCAACCAATGCCAGGCTCAACCCTAAGACCCACCCCATGGAAGAGAGCCAACCCTTATCATTATGAATGATACTCTGATATGTATGCAGACAGGAGGGTACCAGAGTTGTCCTCTGAGAGGCTCCACCCAGCAATGTCTCCAAACAGATACTGAGACTCACAGCCAAACATCGGGCAAAGCATAGGGGGTCTACTGGAAAAGGGTGTGTGTGATAAATGGACCTAGAGGTAACAAAAGCTCCACAAGAAGACTATCAGAGCCAATCAACCAGGGCCCAGAGGGGTCTATGGAGTCTGAGGCACCAACCAAGGACAATGCATGGTCTGCAGTTCAGTCCTCTACTTATAAGTAGCTGGTAGACATGTTAGGCCTTATGTGGGCCTACTAATTAGGAGAGTGGGGGCTATCTCTGACTTAGCTCACTTATTCAATGTGGCTTTTCTCTTGGCCTCTAAATTGCTCTGCTTGGCCCCGAAGTAATTCCAACAATCTGCTCTAATCTCATTTTCTGGCTTTTTCAGTCTTCCCCCGAGTCCTCTTCTCTGCAACCTGTCTCTCTATTACTGTCCCGGTAAAACTGCCTCTTTTCCTCTGTATTGCCCCTGAAGTGGCTTCCGTTTCCTGTCTCTTCTCGTGAGAGTTGGGCATATCCTAATCTGTCAAGTCTTTCTATGATTCCTCACTTTTTCTGCCACTCAAATAGACATCACTTTCAAACACACGTACTTCCTTCTACAAACTAGCTTTACTTTCATTGTTTGGGATTAAACGTGTGTTACCACCATGCCTGGACCTAAGCTTTTCTTGTGAGTTTCTCTGACTTCCACTAGATGGCAAATGGTGAGAATGACCCTGTGCAGATCTCTAGCCACAGTTACTGTGAGTTCAAGTATTCCTAAGGAAAATTTAATGTTTTCTTTATAAAGTCTAACTTTCATTTCCTTTAATATTGTCTTAGTTGAAATGTGGCATTTTCTTTAATATTCCATGAATTAGAATGTGATAGCTGTACATTTCATGGGTGATATTTCAGTTTGTATGCTTTTCAATTTAGGACCTATTGTTGATCTCTTCCAGTTCTTCGAAAAATACGTTACTTTGTTTTAAACTAGAGTTGTCCTAGTAGAACTACTTCTCCTGGGTAATTACATTTTGGTACATTTTTTAAAATATTAGCTAGCTCTCATTTCTTTATCACTTTCCCTTTTCTAGGTTCTATGGATAATGATTCTGCTCTCTTCTATGAAGTCAACCTTTAATATTTTTTACTTGAAACAGAATCATATTCCTTTTCCTCTCCCCCTCTTCCCTCTAGCTTCTCTCATATCATTCCACTCTCAAGCTAACAGCCTCCTCTTCTGTAATATTGTTCTGTACCACTACATATGTGGGAATGTAAGTGTATATGAATACATACATGTGCGCATGTGTGAGTATGTATGTATGTATATCTATTGCACAAATATAGATATATAAACTGTACACTGAGCCAATTTTTTATATGTATGTTTGTATGTTTGTATGTATATGTGCATTTTTGTATTTTTTTTCAAAGCTGACCACTCTGCATGGAACAGCCAGAGGCTTATGCCTGGGAGAGGCTGATTCTTCTTCTCCCAGGAGACAATAATTGTCTGTAGTTCCTTTTCTACAGTGGAACTCCTGAAAAAAAATTCCCCTTTCTATATTATATGTCTCCTTTGTTCCAGTTCTGTTTATGAGCTATTTCTAGAAAATCAACTTTTTAAACTTCTGTGTATGACTAAGATCGTGAAGAATTTGTCTTTTTATGATTTTTATATTTTGGAAATTGAGGGTTTTTTCTTTAATTATTGTTATCATTTATTACAATTTATTCAATTTGTATCCTGGCTGTGGCCCCCTCCCTCATCTCCTCCCAATCCTCCTCTTCCTCTTTCTTCTTCCCCCTATGCCCCATCCCTAGACCACTGATAGGGGAGATCCTCCTCCCCTTCTATTTAACCCTAGCCTATCAGGTCTCATCAGGATTGGTTGCATTGTCTTTCTCTGTGGCCAAACAAGGCTGCAACCGCAGGGGGAGGTGATCAGAGAGCCTGCCACTGAGTTCATGCCAGAGAAAGCCCCTGCTCCCCTTACTAGGGAACCCACTTAGAGACTGTGTCTATGGGCTCCATCTGAGCAAGGGTTTTAGGTCCTCTCTGTGAGTTGTCCTTGGTTGGGGTATCATTCTCTTTGGGACCCCATGGCTCAGGTTGTTTGTTTGTTTGTTTGTTTGTTTGTTTGACTCTGTTGGTCTCCTTTTGGAGCTCCTGTCCCCTCCAGGTCTTTCTATCTCCCCCTTTTTTCCTAAGATTCCCTGCATTCTGCTCGAAGTATGGCTGAGTCTCAGCCTCTGCTTCAATTGAGTTTTTAAAAATACACTTTAAAAGCTCATTTGGGACATCTCACATATTCTTTTTCTGATTTTGTTTATCACAACTAGACACGATAGAGAAGTTACTCTGGTTGAGAAAATCATGGGATGGCAGAAGTCTCACTACTATGTGGCTAAGAAATAATTGTCATAGGAATATATTTTCTTAAGACTATCCCAGACTCCAGAACCTGAGCTTAGTATCTGCCAAGATTCAATGTTTATTTTCAACTGACCCATAAAGAAAACTTGTGTGTTCCCTCCCCTCAAAGGTACCAACTCTCCATCCTTCAGAACCACATGATTTATTAATCTTAAAATACAGTCTGTCTAAGTCCTTGGGACTTGTTTCTAGATGGAGAGTATTCCTCCTATGAGGCACAAGGAAGAAGAGAAAGTAGAAGAAATAAAAATGATCTGTGAAAATAAACCATATCCTAAAACTTACTACACCCCCCCCCCCACTTACTTACCTAAGCCTGATGATCCAGGTCAGCTCTCTGTTGTCCCTATTAAAGCATCTGTTGAATCATCTGAATTTACGGTAATGCTTCAGCAGTTTTTCTGAAGCTATAAGCATGTCAGAGTTAGATGCTGATCAGGGAAAATGACTACCAACACCCCCTCCTCTCCTACCCTCAAAGTCTGGTCACATGATTCTGCAAGCCTGATACTTAGGTCTCTATTCCAGGGAAGTTCCTACAGGGCTGGTCATATCAACCCATAAATGAGATCTTTGTTTACCTCAGTGACTGCATCTGGTATTACTCAAGTACTAGCAAGACTTGCCTCACCCAGAAAAAAAAACAAAACCAAATTGGACTATTTAAATGTCTTTAGATAAGTTCTTCCATTGGTGTATGGTTGCCTTACCGGGGATACACTTAGAGAAGAAGTCCTACAGATCTCCAAACATTTCAATGCTCCTGGTTCCCCTCCAGAACTTAAGAGTAAGGCCTTAATGTTGAAGCCATCACATATTTGAATTACAGAATACATGAAAAATAAAGCTGGGGTCCTATGGAAGACAAAAGTAATAGTAAATCTTACCCTGATGTGATCTCTGTGAGCCATAACAGTGACCTGCCAGGCAACACATATCCACAAGTACAATAGTGGCATTAATGTTAGGTGCTGATATTGAGGCCAATAATCTGTGGCTAGACTGGAGATCCTAGGGAGAACCTGCTACTATTACTTGGATAATGAGACATAGTATTAAATAAACTCCTAATGATTCATTGTTACATGCATAATTTTATGCATCTTTCTACTTCATCACAGAAGCCTCTTTTCCCCCTTATCTTTCATTTTTGTGATTATCACTTAATTATGTTTCCCCTGACCCTTTCTTCAATCAAAAACCTCTGATATAATCCTTATAATCCCTTCTCTCTCCCTTAAATTCATGGCTCATTTTTCCATTGTTTGCACACATACACTCCTAAACATAACCCTTTGAGTCTGTAAATGCTACAGATATGCATGTTTTCTAGGATTTTGAACTGACCATTTGGCACTGGACAATCACTTGGAATACCCTTCCTTAGACGAAAGCCTCCTTTCCCACTCCTAGCCCTTTTAAGTTGCTTATAGTTCTTTGTATATAACCGAAGACTTAACGAGCTTCTCTGCATTAAGTTTTGTCATTGTTGTTGTCTTGGTTTAGCTCACATATAGACAGTCATGATGCAGAGACCCTATGAGCATAGCTTCTGATATTACTAGGAGCAATCTCACAGCAAAAGTCCTCATCTTCTGGCTTTTCAAGTCTTTCTGCTCCTTCTTCCAAAATGTTGCTCTAGTCTTAGCTGTGGAAATATCTTGTAGGTGTATCCATTGGGATTGGATTCCATAACTGCATTTTGATTGGCTTTGTTTTTCTGCAGTGGTTTCAATTTGTTATAAAGAGCAGTTTCCTTGATGAAGGGTAAAGACTATACTTATCTTTTGGTATAAGGACAAATTTTTTAGATTGTTTTAAGGGATTATATAAACTAGTGGTTGCAGATTCTCTACCAATAATGACTTAGTTATCATCAAGTAGTTAGCTAAATTTCTAATTATAGCAATGTTTGACCTCTTGTTGAGTGAGTCTTCCAGTTAAAAAGTAGTTTGGCTAACACAAAGGTTTACATACCTTATTGCACTATTAGAATTATCATGCCATGGTGGTCATTGATATGGCTCATATATATATATATATATATATAGCATTGTTAGTTACTTCCCTTTTTATTTTGAGCATTCTGATACCATGAAAACAAGCCCTTAGGGAGAAGGCTTTCAGGCCATTTTTAGATTAGGTTCTAAAATGCATGGCATCTTCAGTAATAGAGACTTACCTTCTTCCTCTGAGTTGGGTAACAAGGCACAACAGCAACAGGCTGTTTCTGGAACATCTTGGATAGCCATAGCCAAAAGCTGAAAGGAGGTCTAGTAAAGCCTATTCTCTATAGTAGATGGTAGTTACTGAAGAAATCCACAACTGGTCATAGCATAGAGAATGAGAGACAGCTGAACGTGCATTTATAAGTGAGACATCTGTATTATACCCCTCTTCCAACGGTTCAGTGCTCATTGTGAATGAAGAAGCAGAAAGACTGTGAGTGCCAGGGTCCTTTGATCAGTACAAGGAAGCCATGGTTTCCAGAAAAAGCAGGAGAGTTGCATATAAGAATTCATAGGAATTGAGATAGCAAGCATAAGCTCAAGCTAGAAAACAAAATGCTATCATGGAGAGAAAAGCAAGGGCACAAAATTCCATCCCTAGCTAAGGGGTTAGGGCAATTGATAGCTTCTGGAAGAGAAAGTGTAGGTTTTCTTTAAAACCTGGTAGGTGCCCAGGTTCCACTGGAAGATCACACTTCCATGAGTATATGGGCAATACCAACTGGCCTTGATGGGTTAAAAAACAGAGGGCACAAAACTGTGTGAGTAGGAAAGGTAGGTATCTCTGGAAAAAGTAGAACAGATAGATCAATATGATCAAAGTACATTATAAAAAGTTCACAAAGAACTAATTAAAAGAAAAAATAAGAAAATTATAACAAATATTGCAAGCAAATGCATGAAATTGAAAACAATTGTCTTGAATGAGGCAACTCAGACACAGAAAGATAAACATTTCCTCTTTTCTCTCATATGTCGATGTGAGCGTTGGTTATATAATTTCTTTTGCAATGTTAGGAAACTTGTAAAGGACCATGGGAGAGCAGAAATCTTTAAAAGAAAGGAGCTAGAATAGAACATTCATATAAAGTAGAACAATCATGGCATAGGAAGGCTTACATGGTGTGAATGATGGAAGGGCAGGGTAGAGGAGGAAATATTGTAAAGCTAACAAACACTAAAGGGCTTTTGAAAAAGACATGAAAATCTACTACTACAGAAACTTTCAAAAATACATCCATATGTATATAGTAAAAGTTTAAATTGGTGTACCCTATAATGAGGGGAAATTTTTTCTACTAGACACTTCATAATAATAAGTAAAACCTCCAATATTGGGAATGCATATACTTTTTTTGAGTTGTTAGCCAATGGGGATCAACAGATCCCAGATCTTATTGGCTATTCTGAACCCTACGAGCCACAATAAGAATAGAACTAGTAAAGCTGATACACATTATAAAATGCAATTTGTTAAACTAGTGTACACATTAAGATCTAGATTATCAGTCTATGAATCTGCATGCCTTTACCGTCGTCCTAATCCTGTGTAGATGTTTTGGATGTTCCATGAAAAGTGGCTATTGATATGTATAAGTTAAATTTCAGGAGTAGAATCTTAGAAACCCAAAACACCTACATTGGTGACTGTCAAGTCTATAACTGACACCACAGTGTTTTCTTTTAGGTCCCCAGGCAATTTATGACTGCTGAGCGGCCTCTCAGTGTGTGGCCCCTACATGGCTGATGGAAGGAAGACACTCAGTTGGAAGGCAGCACAGCCTGTGCTTGTTGTTTAAGGAAAAGAACACAAAGTCAGGTAAGGACAGGAAAGGAGCTGGATCTTAAAGCAGAGGGGAGTAAATAGGATCATTGTGTAAAATTCTCAGAGAACTGGTAAATAAAAGGAGAGGGAAGGGGACTGTGGACATGCTATTGTCTCTGAATCTCAGGGCACAATGGACCTTATCATTCATCTTCATAATGAAATATCAAAACAACCCTCTCTTTTGAAGGGCTTCACAGATTGTCAGATTTCTAAGTCCCAACCTATAATCACTCTGTAATGAAAGGATTGTCAAGTTGTGAAACTCTGTAAGTCTAGATTTACAGAAGCAGGAAACACCCTTGTCTCCAACCATCGTCCACACCCTGATCACTTACTTGAGAATTTCTTTTCTGGTGCTTCATCAATTCCCAGGGCCTGCAGGTTGTTCAGCAAAACTTCTTTGCCTTCTTTAGATGAGAGTTGGTGCTCTCTCAGAGATTCAACTGGTTTCCTCCAGTATAAAGTCCCTGAGCTCATGCTCACTGGCAGCACACATTGTATCACCCAGCAGCTGTAGGCTGTTTTCAGAAGGCTTGTTCCAACATGATAAGCTTGGCTCCTGATGATATCTGAGACAGTTTCACCAGAATAGTCATTCCTTAAAAACATGCCAATGCTGGGAATACCAGGGGACTTTTTTTTTTTTTTTGTATTAAAAGTAATATGTTCTGGAAATTACCATTGTAAGTAATGTTTACTTTTTTTCTTACCCAGCCTCTGACTATTTTAAAACTTATAGATATATGTTCTCTTGCTGAAATTTCTACTATATTCAGTCATGTTCTGGGCACAAGATAAGAAAAGTGCCTGGCTCTTTGATCACCTCCACCTGAGGAGGGGGGTGGGAAGCCTTACCAGGCCACAGAGGAAGACTATGAAAGACCATGAGAGCCTATGGTCAAATGGAAGAGGAGGAGGACCTCCCCTATCAGTGGACTGGGGGAGGGGAGGGGCATGGGAGGAGAACAAGGAGGGAGGGCAGGATTGGGAGGAGATGAGGGAGAGGGCTACAGCTGGAATGCAAAGTGAAAAAATTGTAATAAATAAAAAAATAAATTAAAGAGAAGTAAATGGAAAGTAATTTCCAGGGTTGTATTCTTATTAAGTAAATGGAGAATTTTTAAAGTAAGAAGAACCTGGTCAAGACTTATATGATTTCTCCTCTAAACTGTCAATAGGAAACTTTTAGTGATACCTTGTATTAGATACCCTAGATCACTAGGACCACAAATATAGATTAAATTGTGGAAGACAAAACACTATGATTGTTATTTTTTTTCTAATACTCCATATTATCACAAAATACAAAAAATAATAAATTTTACAAAAAAAAAAAAAAAAAAGAATGATTCACACAATCCCTTAAGACTCTACCAGGATAGCCAGATAGCACCATATAAGAATTCTTTCTTCTGCCATGGCCCTTGGAATAAAACAAGCTAAATTACTCTTGGGCCACAATAATAACTTTCACAAGTACCTAAAATTACTTCTTTTATCCATATAAATTTTAGAATTATTTAACAATTTACATTTGTTAGAATTTTAAATAAAAGACATCTGACATTTTGAGACTATAAATCCATGATTATTCAATTTATCTAGGTTACCTTTGCCTAATTTATAGACTATTGCCTACTCTTGTGGCTTTTCCATCCCAGAAATCACACAGTAAAACCTTATCCAACTGAGGTTTCTGGGAATTAGACTCTGAAATAAAGAATTGCATGGAGGAAATTTATGGAAATGAAGATTGATCTTCTAGGGAGGTAGGAGGCCTTGTACAATCAAATCTTTAAACAATGACAAAGAACCTTCATTGGTATAACCTTTCCTTGTATGAAGGCAGTTTGCTTCTGCTGGGTAAAATTCCCAGAAATTTTAGCTAAAAAATTGAAACGATAATTCTCACAGTCACTTGAAGAATGGTGCCTCAGTCCTGTATGCAAATCTGAGTGTTCAGCAGAGCATCTTCTCTTTGACACCCAATAAACTGCTTAATCCACATGCACAATAGAATGTGGTTATCTTGGAGTTTAAGGGTCATAGTTCTCAGAGATGTTATAGCTCATTCTAAGTCCATAACTAATCCTTACCATCTCTCTTCCACCCTGTGGATGAATTCTTCCTAGGAACAGATAATTGTATCACAGTATCTTTGTGAGTCTGTGTCATTCAATTGAAGGGATATCCTAGATCTTTATTCCTAAAATAACCAACACCCTCATCATGATAGCCTTTTTAAATTAGGGCTGATAAGTTTGGCTTTTCATGGGAGGTTAACCAACCTGAATGAAAGATAGTTACATGGTGTGTACTTCTCAAAAATCAATCAAACTGTATTGTATATTATAGCACAGAAGTCATAGATTATCATGAAAAGCCTCAGTGGACCACCTAAGTGTAACTGATTGAATTATTTACTAATTACGTGAAATTGTCAACTGTTGAAACTATTGACAAGATTCAGTTTTTATTCATGAAGCATCTCTATTGTAAAAACTGTTTACACAGTTTCAACAGCAGAAGAACATGAAGTGAACAGGGTTGGGGAGGGGTGTTGAGATCTTTGGAGATTGACTTGGCTTACTCACTATTGATTTCATAATAAAATATCTATGCTTTCTTGATGTTTAAAATACCAACAGTTCTTATGGGAAGCACCCAGTTCCAGGAAACCACAGATAGGCTTATGGTTAACACCTCACACTTACCTGCTTACATAAATCAACTCAACCATTCAACCAGGATTGATCTTTATATTCTGCCAAGCCTCTGTTGAAGTCAAGGACAAACTCTAAACCCACTTCCAATGGATACAGGTACATATTTTTCTGAAACAAGTAACATCTTTAGTTCGGGTATTTTATATCACCCTCCTGAGGTCAATAGCTCTGAAGAAAAGCATTCAGTGAATTCACGTCAGATGAAATGAACCTATGCCACAAATACGTTCTCCCTTCTCTCTCCATTATGTAAAACTGTTTCTACCTCCTGACATTATAAGCACAAGTTACTCCTGCAAATATACTGACAACTCTCCTTACTTACAATTTGCTTGGTATGAGATATCAACAAGATGGCATTCCTTATTCCACAAATAATGAATTAACAAAAAATAGTTTATCAACAACCAAATGGAAACAGTAAGATCTGGAGAGGACAGGAACTCCACAAGGAGAGCAACAGAACCAAAAAATCTGAGCACAGGGGTCTTTCCTGATACTGCTATTCCAACCAAGGACTATGCATGGAGATAACCTAAGACCCCTGAACAGATGTAGCCCATGGCAGTTCAGTATCCAAGTGGGTTCCATTGTAATAGGAACAGGGACTGTCTCTGACATGAACTGATTGGCCTGCTCTTTAATTACCTCCTCCTGAGGGGGAAGCAGCATTACTGAGCCACAGAAGAAGACAATGCAGCCACTCCTGATGAGACCTAATTGACTAGGATCAGAAGGAAGGAAAAGAAGTCCTCCCTATCAGTGAACTTGGGGAGGGGCATGCATGCAGAGGGTGGAGGAAGGGAGAAATTGGGACTGGAGGAGGGAAAGAACCACAGGGGGGATACAAAGTGAATAAAGTGTAATTAATAAAGAAAAATATATTTAAAAAAGAAAAATACATAAAACTTTTTTTCAGACTTTAGAAAAATAAAAAAAAATCAAGAAACTCTCTGTGCATTTTGTAGCTGCAAATGTTTTTATCTCCTCAGATTAGGAGTTGAGATGAGAGCTGTACCCAAGTGGGTACTAATAGATGGCTTGGGCTGAGCCCAGAACATTTCTGTTCAACTATCCCTAGGCATAGGCCTAGAAGCTTGTAGCTTCTATACAATCTAATCATGAAGAAGAAATTATGGTAATAAGATAATAAATAAAAATGAGATATGAATCAAATAAAACATTCTAAAAGATACTGTAGAGTACATGTGCCATCCATCACATTGTTCAAAGTTGAGCAGTAATGATATAAATTTGAAATAATAAGATTACTGTTCAAATTAATGTTTCTTGGCTATCCTAAATATGTAAAAATATTTTCTCTTTTCTAACTTAATATTGTTGAAATATTCCCAATTAATTTTTAATTTAATTAAATTGTTTATTTATTAAAATTTATTCACTTTGTATCTCAGCTGTAGCCTCCTCCCTCATCCCCTCCCAATCCCACCCTTCCTCCCTGTTCTCTTCCTATGCCCCTCCCCTAATCCACTGATAGGGGAGGTCCTCTTCCCCTTCCATCTGACCCTAGCATATCAGGTCTCATCAGGACTGGCTGCATTGTCTTTCTCTATGGCTTGGTAAGGCTGCTTCCCTCCCAGGGGGAGGTGATCAAACAGCCAGCCACTGAGTTCTTATCAGAGACAGTCCCTGTTTCCCTTACTAGGATACCCACTTGAAGATTGAGCTGCCATGGGCTACATCTGTGAAGTGGTTCTAGATTATCTCCAATCATGGGGTTAAAATATCAGTCTCAGAAAAGACCCCTGTGCCCAGATTTTTGGTTCTGTTGCTCTCCTTGTAGAGCTCCTGTCCCCTCCAGGTCTTTCATCTCCCCTTTGTTCATAGGATTCCCTGAACTCTGCCCAAAGTTTGGCTATGAATCTCATCATCTGCTTTGATACACTTCTGGGTAGAGTCTTTCAGAGTCCCTCTGTGGTGACTCCAATTCTGTTCCCTGTTTTCACCCTCTTCCAATGTCTATCCTGTTTGCCTTTCTGAATGAGGATTGATCATCTTACCCAGGGTCCTCCTTCTTGCTTAGCTTCTTTAGGTGTGCATAGTTTAGTATGTTTATCCAATATTATATGTCTAATATCCACTTTATAAGTGAATATATACCTATTCATTTTATTCTACATGTGCTTTTCCTGTATGTATTATCTTGTTCTGCTAGCATTGGTCTACTATCATATACATGTCTAAGGAAACATGAATAGTTTTAATCTCTATATTTTAATTAGCCTACAGAGCAACAGGTTTTAATATGACATTTTCACTCATGCTTAGTTTTGTTTGATTCCCCCATGTCCAGCTTTCATTCCATTTTTTTCACACCATTCCAGTGTTCAATTCTTCCTGATATTTCTATTTTTCCTTTCCATTTTCATACCAAATGTGTTCAATCCTTCACTTAAAACATTGTTTTCCTTTTATCTCACATTTCTTCTTTTAGTTTCTTGAACTCTACCCACAGGTTTCTACCTCAATGCACATAATAATAATTAGAAGTCAGGATCTGCATAAGAGAGTGGGATTTGTCTGTCTAAGCTAGGGTTATTTCACTTAATAAAGTATTTTACAGGTGTACCATTTCCCTACAAATTTCAGTTTCAGTTTTTGTTATGGGTGAATAAAACTCTTGTATGTGTATAAATCACATTCCCATTATCCATTGATGTGTTGGTGGGTATCTAGGCTGACTCAATCCCACTGGTGTTGTGAAAAGAGCAATGATAAGCATGAATGTGCAAGTGTCTCTGTAGCAGGATATAGAGTGCTTTGTGCGCATGTTCTAGAATGCTATATTTGGAGCATATAGCAGTTAATTTTTTAATGTGAATATATTCAAGAAACCAAGACTTGAATAGCTTTTATATTTCAAATTCTATATTTCAATTTCCAGTATTGAAATTCTTTTACTATTATTTTTACTATTTTATTACTTTACTATTATTAGAAGACTCTTCTAAGCATTGTAGATTTGAAAATAATTTTCTCGTTTTTCACATAATTATCAAACCATAGTAGTAAGCTTTTACATCTTTTCAACTAAAAATAATTTTATGTCTGTTAAGTTCCTAATATGATATCTCTCCAATTTCTGTATGAAGGTATACATGGTACTTACATAGCAACAGACAGCTTGTCAATAGAATAATATCAAAGACACAGAAATATACCTACACATATCTATAGACATTTGAATTTTGACAAAGAAGCCAAAATATTACAATAGATAAAAATAAAGCATCTTCAACCAATGGTGCTGGTCTAACTGGATATCTACTTATAGAACAATGCAAATAGATATATATCTATCATCTGGCATAAAACTCAAGTCAGGGGGATCAAAGACCTCACCATAAAACCAAAAATACTAAATAGAAAATAAAATAGAGATCAGCTTTGAACTCATTGACACACCAACAGCTCAGGGTCTAAAATCAACAACTACTAAATGAGACCTCATGAAACTGAAAAGCTTCTGTAAGGCAAAGGACACTGCCAATAGAACAAAACATTAGCCTACAGAATGGGAAAAGATCTTCACCAACCCTACATCAGACAGAGGGCTAATATCCAAAATATATAAAGAACCCAAGAAAGTAAACACCAACAAACCAAATAATCTAATTAAAAATGGAGTACAGAATTTTTCTTTCCAGGTCTGTAAAGAATTGTGTTGGTAATTTGATGGGCATTGCATTGAATCTGTAGATTGCTTTTGGTAAGATGGCCATTTTTACTATGTAAATCCTGCCAAGCCATGAGCATGGGAGATCTTTCCATCTTCTCATATCTTTGATCACCTCCCTCTGGGGGGGAGCAGCCTTACCAGGCCATAGTAGAGGACAATGCAGCCACTTTTGATGTGAACTGACAGACTAAGATCAGAAAGGAGAGGAGAACCTCCCCTATTAGTGGACTTGGGGAGTGGCATGCAAGCAGAGGGAGGAGGGAGGGTGGGATTGGAAGGGGAGGAGGGAGGGGCTTATGGGGGGATGCAGAATGAATAAAGTGTAATTGATGAAAAGTTAAAAAAAAAAAAGGAGTACAGAGATAAACAGAGAATTTTCAACAAAGGCATCAGCAATGTCCAAGAAACACTTAAAGAAATTTTTTTCTCTCGCTGAACATCCGAGTGGAGGAGTTGGAAAGGTCTGTACAGTGGGTAAAAAAATGACAATGGATGGAGATGTGCTATCTCTGTATCTCTTTGATGTTAAAAGCCAGGTTAGTTTCCAGAGCCCCAACACCATTTTCTTTATGTTCCTCTTTGTTTGGGATAGTAATCATTTTGTTATATCTACTGTTATGCATTAAATTTTTCCAAGTTAAACTTATTGAGAGGACAGGATGTATGTTCAGGTGCATACACCTATAATTCATGCATATAAATTTGTTAATGTGTATATATGGTAGATATTGCTACAAATTTGACTTCAAATAACTTGAATGTATTTTCCTCTCAGTTTAAAATAAGCATAAAAGTTTTGTGCATTTACTTGACTCATCTGACCTATATAATAAGAAATATAATCTACACATATTTTCTCTGTGTCTATTATTTTTTTCACAAATGTAATCATATAGCCATTTTAACAATAATAAAAATGTTCATCTACAACAACAACCAAAAATGTTTAATGTCCTTAGTTATCAGGGAAATGCAAATCAAAACAACCCTGACATTTCACCTTAAATCCATCAGAATGGGTAAGATAAAAAACTCAAGTGACAACACATGGTAGCAAGGAATAAGAGCGATGGAATAATAGCGATGCTCCTCCATTGCTGGTGGGAGTACAAACTTCTATAAACATTATGGAGATAAATCTGTCAGTTTCTCAGAGAATTGGGAATAGTTCTACCGCAAGACCCAGCTATACCACTCCTGGGCATATATCCAAAAGATGCTCCACCACACCACAAGAACACTTGCTGAACTGTGTTCATAGCAGCTTTTTTCTTACTAGCCAAAAACTAGAAACAACCTAGATGCTCCTTAAGAATGGAAAATACCAAAAGGAAAGATGAAGAAAATGTGGTACATTTATACAATGGAATACTACTCCGCTATCTAAAACAAGGACGTCACGAAATTTATTGGTAAATGGATGAAAGTAGAAAATATCATGAGTGAGGTAAACCAGACTCAGAAAGACACAGTTGCTATGTTCTCACTTGTAAGTGGAGCCAGAAAATACAGGATAACAAGGCTGCAATCCACAGACTCAAAGATTCCAAGTAACAAGAAGGGCCCAAGGAAAGATGCTTAAATCTCAATCAGAAGGGGGAATAAAATGGACATCTTAAATAGTTGGAAGGAGGAAGGTGGGTGGGAGAGAGGTAGGGAGGGGACCGGGGGTAGGGATGCAGTGGGGAGAGGGGACTGGGAGAGAGAATAGAAATCAGTGGCGGTGGTTGCATCTCTGTGAAGGGGGAGGCTTCTGGGTGTCTATGGGGCTGACTCTAGCTAAGACTTCTAACAGCAGGAGATAATGGAGACTGAAGAGGCCACCTCCTGTGGCCAGGCTTGACTTCCATTGGAATAAGGGGGACACCAACTCATCCACAAAATCTTTGACCCAAAATTTGTCTTTTCTACAAGTAGAACAGGGATAAAGACGGAGCAGCGATCAAGGAAATGGCCAAGCAATGACTTGTCCAACTTGAGACCCACCCCATGGGAGAGAGCCAACCCCTGACACTATAAATGAAGGAGCCTAGCATAAGTATCTTCTGAGAGGCCTCATCCAGCTGCTGATAGAAACATGTACAGAAACCCACAACCAAACAATAGACAGAGCTAGGGGAGTCATGTGGAAGAGTGGGAAGATGGATAGAGAGAGCCAATGAGATGAAGGATACCACCAGACCTACAGAGTAAACTAACCTGGAGCTATGGGGCTCACAGAGACTTCACCAACCAAAAAGCAAGCACGGACTGGACCTAGGTTCCCCACACATATGTAACACATATGCAGCTTGTTCTTCTTGTGGGTCTCTTAACAACTGGAGTGGGGGGCTGTCTCTGACTCTGTTGCCTAACTTTGGATCATTTTCACATACTGGACTACCTTGTCTGGCCTCAATGGCTGAAGATGTGCCTCATCCTGGTGAAACTTGATATCCCAGTGTGGGTTGTTATCTAAAGGGCCTTCCTTTCTCTGAGAAGGGGATGGGGGAGTGAGGAGGTGAGGTTGGGACTGGGATGAAATGAGGGAGGGGGCTGCTATCAAGCTGTAAAGTGAATACACTAATACTAACAGAAATAAAGGATAATGAAGGAGTTGCTTTTCTTTGCAGAAGGTTGATACAGGATTGCTAATTTGTATTGCAGCGTGTGTACTCATATCTCTTGCATTTGGAAATTCCCACCTGTTGAAATTTGATCATCAGTGCTGTGGTTTGTTGAATATTCTCATTTTGGCCTCTCCAACTATATACTGGCAATGTTCACAAAAATCCTAAAGAAAACCAGGTCAGGGATGCAAAAACAAAAATGCTGTACATTATTCTCCTGAGTATTGTCTATGGGTCTATTTTGCTTAATAATTTCTCTGTATTGTTTGCAGGTATTCACTAGAGCTTTTTTGTTGTAATTAGGGGAAAGTTTACTGGCAATAAAAATTACAATTTATTAACAATGTTGTTGGTATAATGTTCTTTTGAAATGTATACACCTTACCCTTTTTCATCCAAATGCTGATTTCTCCCCTCTACCCTCTGGTTTCAATCCCGATATTGCATTGTGATACTTATTCTAAGCATCCTGTCTCAACTTTGTATAAACAGGCCAAAATAAAGCAACTAGCCACAATGTTGAGCAAGGAGAGAGGAGGAGCCAGAGGACAGAAAATGAGTGAGAGGAAAAAAGGGCAGCAGGCAGAGCTAGGAGAGCCGAACTGGGAGGGGATCTTGGAACTATGTGGAGAATGAACCAGACCTAGGATTTCACAAAAAGCAAGTATAATGGGTAAAATCTAAATGTTAGGAAACTATGAGACCTTGGAGGTTTAGGAGGGAGTAAGTATTGCCCAGCATTGTGTTCTAGGTTAACTAAATAAACCTAGTCTCTGTGTGGTGCTTTGGTCATACAGCTCTTTAGCATTAACAGCAGCTTTACCAGAAGATATATCAATAGTAAACATTAATCACCACCTACAACATAATGTGCACATTTTTAATGTCATACTTTAGAATCGTAGGTTATTTGTGGGACATGTGGACTGTGCCACCAGAGGAACTGGCATGGAACTGGTGAGGTGGAGGGTGTTCAAACCCCAGAAGTCTCAAACTAGAGATTTAAAATCTCATCCTGAGAACAGCAGGAGTGGGATGGCTCCCTTCCTGTTTCCATGCCTGCCATGGAGCAGAAGCATGTAATCTGGCAACCCCCAAACTGGTGGGTATCAGTAGTCAGCCATGCAGCCCTGCACCTGTAATTTCGTGCCATGCAAATGAAGCATCATCAGCATCTGAATCTCAGCAAATGGAACACACTCACCCCCACATGCTCTTCCCACTGACCCAGGTTTATATCATCCCTCTCCTCCTTGGATAAATGGAAAGGGCACAAACTATTTCACCAAAGATCATATGAGAGTGGCTGCTTTCACTGAGCTGGAATGTTTTTGAGAGATATCTCTCTGTGTGTCTTTGTCTTTCTCTCTCTGTCTCTCTTCCAGCATCCCTCCCTGTCTCCTCTCTTTCCCTCTCTCCGAAGCATTCATCATCCCTCTGTCTGTCTCTCTCTTTCTCTCTTCCTACCTCCCTCCATCCCTCTCCCTCTCCTTTTCCCGTACTCTCTCACTTTTCCTCTCCCTCTCCCTTTCTCTCTGAAACATTCATCATTGACCCTTGGACCCACCTGCGGGTTAGACTCTCACAGCTGCTACCACTGTGGCCACAGCAACCTGGTCCAGCATCAAAGTCTGATCTCCTGCCCATCTTCTAGTTCTGGAACCTGAGGAGCCTGAGTTCCTGCTGTTGACTGCCAATGAGCAGCTCCTCGCCACATTGCCTGCCAGTGCCTGAACTGCTCCACTCCTTTTTTCTTGTCTCTCTTGGGGAAGAGCTAAAATCCTCAAAGAAGGCCTTCTCCCCCAACCCAGTACCCCCAACAGGACTGGAGTCCTGCAGACCCCACCCATTTTGGACTCTTCTCCCTCCCTCCTACCTCCGTGCTCAACAGAGTCTGGAAAGCCTCCCAGGGACAAAGCAAAACATGGAATGACTGTTATTGGTAGATCAAATAAACAGGTGTTGAAAATTTCTGTCTTTGCTTACATTTTCTATATCTCCTTCTGTTTGCGTAAGGACAATATGTTGTGCAATAAAAGCAGGGCATTTAGTTTTGGGCATAAGTTAGGAAATGTTTCCAAGAAATGAGGATAGGGTTGGGAATTTTCTTGGCCCATTGATTGTGAAAACATGCATGTTTCTCATAGAAGAAATTATGTCATTTCATTGTCATCATTTTTATTACTTTATTAAGTTATATTTACAAATCCAGACCACATTTCCTCCTCCCTCTTTTTCCTAATCCTTCCTATTGCCCCCCCCCCACATCCACACATCCTCCAGTTGTCTTCAGAAACATGTCATGGATATCAACCAGCCATGACATATCAAGTTGCAGGAAAACTGGGTACCTCCTTTTCTATTAAGGCTGGTTGAGGCAACCCAGTTGGAAAAAAGGTTCCCAAAAAGCAAACAAAAGGTTCAGAGGCAGCCCCTGCTCCCACTGTTAGGATGCCCACCAGAAGACCAAGCTACCCAACTGCAACATGTGCAGAGAGCCTAGGTCAGTCCCATGCAGGCTCCCTGGTTGGCAGCTCAGTCTCTGTGAGCCCATGTGAGCCCAGGTTCATTGATTCCGTAGGTCTCCTCGTGGTGTCCTTGACTTCTCTGGTTCCTATAATCTTTTCTCTCCCTTCCACGGGATTCTCTGACTCTGCTTAATGTCTGATTGTGGGTCTCTGCATCTGTATCCATCAGTGTCTGGGTGAGGCCTTTCTGATGATGATTATGCTGGGACCAATCTATGATTATAGCAGAATATCATTAGGCATCATTTCAGTAACATTTTTGCCAGTCATGCTTGGTTCTATTCTAGGACCCTCGGCTGTTCGACCTACAGATCCTGCGCTCCAGACAATGTCAGGGGTGGGCTCCCTCTCATGGCACTGTTGTGAAGATGGACCTTAATATTTGAGATGCAATGTTAAGAAACCTTCCAAGTTTTCAGAGAACGGATCAAACAAGCAGTCTTTCCACTTTTCCCTGATACATTTGTCACAATCAGATCTGAGTATGCCATTAACATTTGAGACACAAACATTTCTATAACTATATTCCCCAGAATCCTTGAGAAGAACATAAACTGAAAGCCTTTATAGACCACACATATGTTGTGCTTTTCTTTTTTAAAAACTAAGATACGGTGACTAGGAATTTAAGCTTTAAGACATCTTGACATCACACATAAACACATTCTATGAGCTGACGTTCCTCATCCCATTTACCTCTCAATCTGAAGTACATATAGGAAATGAGCATGGTGGCAGAAACCATCAGCGCACACAAGATTACACTTATGTCTTCCAACCACAAAGTATCCAATTCAAAATGTATATCTGAAACAGGAACTGGGGAGAGTTCCAAAAATTAGGAGGACTGCAGCAGAGTAGGCACAGCTGGATTACAGACCTATGATTCACTTCTCAGGTTCTACTGCTCTGTGCCTTCTGGATGTGTGAGTGTGGGACAGGACAGAAGGCTCAGATATCCCAATATCTTACAAAACAGACTTCAAACCAAATTAATGAAAAGAGATAAAAGGGTAACTTCATTCTCACCAAGGAAATTATCCACCCATTTTTTTACAACTTGTTCTTACACTGTCTACAACATTCTGAAGGACAACTCATATAACAAACACATTCATGAATTTGTGTGTGGTATTAACTCTAGTTTGATTTTATTCTGTGTGCAAATCATCAAGGGAGAAAAATTAATGAAAAAACATTACTGAAAATACAGTTCAAGTTTGTGACTTCTACACTGGGCTTTTTTTTTGTGTGGAGGGCTATAACTGAATTATCCCATCTTTATTTCATTAAAGTTGTTAATATAGCTTCCATTACAACTATAAAGTTGAAGACCAAATTATAGCTCAGGACTAAAAAGTTGAGAGGCCAATTGATATTGCAATCTATGCAAGCATCCCTCTTCTTTAGCCAAATGTCTAACCAGTGACATTGGGAAAAGTATATTTACTAGAAGTTTTCATACACTTCATGGTACTCACCTCTTTGTTTCATATGTAAATACACCATGCTTGATATGACAATCACCACTGAAGATGTCATTATTAATATTCCTATCACCCAAGGAGCATCCCACTTCCTGAAATCATCTGAAGAACAAAGTTATAATCACTCGTTATGGTGTAAAGGTTCTGTTTGGAAATTATATCCAGAAAGCAAGGCTGTCATCTGATTTCATCTCTTTGTGTTCATCAGAACATAGCACAACTGAAGCTTGGAGAACTGATGGTGACCTGAGGGAGGGGCAAAACCGTTTACAGGATGGAAGGATTTCTGGACCGAGACTGGCAAACCTCCAGAAAGAAGTTCATCTTTACTTTGCTCCCTCTTGTCAATCAGTCTGTGATGTAAAAATTCTCATTACAAAATTAATACTGCCTCCTTGTGAATGATCCATTTAACTAACCAAAGTTAGTTAAATGTTAGGGGTTTGAAGTGTGACAGTAAGAAACAGTTGAATAATGGGAAGAGAATTTTACAGTAAAACTCTATTTAGGAATAGTTTTCACTGTAAATCTCTCAGAGCTTCTGGAAAACCACGTTTAACCCTTGACAGCTGAATAAATGTGAAACACACACAGAAGCATTTTTAAAATGCTTTTTAAAAACATTTTACATAATATAATTTCACCATTTCCCTCTTTCCTTTTCTCCCTCTAAACATGTTCATGTTACCCAAACCCTACTTATCTCTTTCATATTCATGAACTATTTTTAATTAATAGTTGTTTTACACAACACACAGGTGTGTGTTTGTGCATATGGCATGAGAAGACCAGGGGTGAAAATTGGCATGCATGCCTCAGTGATAACTAGCATCATGGCCTACTCAACAAGAAGAAATCATGCCTTGTACTGGAATCCTAGATAATCAGACAGAGCTAGCAAAATCATGTGTCTCGAAGAAAAACATACAAATGCCAATTAACTAACTGAGCCTTCAAACTTTCTAAGCACATTCTACACATTTGTCTTTAAACCTAGTTTTTAAAGAATGCAATAACAGTATGCAGATGTCATTGATAAAGTGTTTACTTTGTATGCACAAAGCCCTGGGATCCATGCCTAGCATTGTTTAAAATCATGTTTGCATCACACACTTATAAACTTAGTGTTGGGGGGTTGAAAAAAAACAACCCAAGTTCAAGGTCATTCCCATGAATAGTAAAATTGTGACCTGTCTTGGCCACATGGCTTTCAGGCATTCCTTCATATATTCCGTAAAGGCTGTGGTAGAAAACAGGAGTGCTTGAGTAGACTAGCAAGCTCAGACTAGAAGTTTTCAATGGTAAGAGGAAATATAGGAACTTCAGAAGTATATAAAACCAACAAGACTGAATTCCATAACTGATGGCTAAACTACAACTGGAAGGAGATCTAGGATGCCTAATTGTGCTCTCCCAAAATGGATCTATATTTAAGGCTTTTAAAGTAGAGAATACCCTCAAATTTGAGACAGCTGGGTTTTTGTTTGTTTGTTTGTTTTCTTTTGCATTTTATATTTTTTGGGGGAAATCCTTCTCTTGAATGCAGCACAGTAGAGAATGGATGCAAACTTTTTCTCCTATAATAAGTAAATAACCTGATGTCATAATTAGTACCCCCTCTGTGTAGTCACTTTATCAAGTACAGTTGAGGACATTACCCCAGACAAGGCAATTGGATGCTTGGAGTGAAGTGATAAATCCACAAAAATAGCATTGATTTCTAAAACATTTTCCAGGTTGGTTTGGTGTCTTTGTCACAAGAGGACAAAATAAAAATTCCAACATGATGGAGGTTCTAGAAACCCAAATTTCCCAAACATATTGTCAACAGCTCCATAAGAAAGACAAGGCACGTTAGGAACAAGAAATAGCTAGACACACATGTAACTGATAACACAGAACATTAGAGCACTTTAAGCAGGGAGGTCTGCAAAGCAAGGTTTATAACAGCTTTAGCTCCTTCCCCTTCTCCAACTGTGTGTCGCTCACCCTTCAACCCTACTTACAGTTATGTCTTTGATGTAGCAGACAACTGGAAACCAAAATGGAGAACACCATCACAAGTAGTATTATGCCTAGAATCATTTTCCAAATCTTATTCCATGAAAAAAATTTATCTGAAATAGATGATCACAAATATTAAAATGTAGAAAACGTCAAATGTTCCACTCATTCAATTACAAATGATGAACTTGCAAGACAGGTTCCTATTCAAGATCTCATATCTCTGGCACATTAGATATAGTACACTTTGGAGAAAATTATCATTGCCCCCATGAAAAGCATGGCATGTCTAGAGTAAGGCTAAACCAGGCGTGAATTAGTTTGAGACTAGTGCAAAGTTAAATAAGGACAATTATCTTATGTACTCCCTCCCATTGCCTCTCAAGAGTTTCTTTGGTGAAAACGAAGAGGCAGAGCTAATTGTTCCTTTTCATTGCCTATGACTGAAGCACAGGTTTCCAGGAATGATGATAAGGTCATTTCTAATGCCATCTTCCAGTCCTTTGTGTAAGTTTCCATACAGTGTGCAGTACTGAATTTGTACGTGGATGACTTTGTTCTCCTAATCCCCCTGCCTCTACCTCGCTAGTAATGGGATTACTGGAGTACACTGGCAAGCCCAGTGTATGTGGCACTAGGAATTGAATCCATGGCTTTGTGTATTCTAGGGAAATATTCTACCAACCGTGTTGTATCTGTACCCTCAAACATGGTTTAAAACAGCACATCATCATTAAGGAAGTACTGACTCATAAAACATGCTTTGCATGATTCACTCAAATTGTAAATAAATAGTATCTCCCCTTTACCTGTTATTTTAAAATATGCATGTGTTATAGGTACATTAAACGCGTGGGTTTCTATACACACAGTATGTCACATATCCATATATATGTTTGTGAAAGTGTGTGTGTGCATATGTATAGATAGATAGATAGATAGATAGATAGATAGATAGATAGATAGATATTCTATGAACTCTGGAAGGATAAGAGATTATTGAAATGTTTCCATCTTGAAATTATTTATCTTCCTATTTCTGACACTTCTATAGTATAAAGATTTACTTTTCTATTAAAGATTTAGTTGGATGAGAAAAAGAAGTTGAATGAAAAGTAAATGAATATATATTTTTAAGAAACTAAATTGTCTAAACTGGTTAGTGACTTATCCCTATATAATTCTCTTGTGTTTTCAACATGCCTCCCTTCATCTCAATCTCTCGTTGGCATTATGAACACATATAAACACTGACATGTGCATGATTATCTGGCAATTTATAGCGCACACTCTAAGTTTTATTTTAATTCACTTATATAAATAGGATATGCAATATTTGAAAGTTTCCACACATCAGTATATCCAACCAACAAAGACTAAAAGTTTATGGGTTTGAGACATAAGTAGGTAAGAGATAATAAATAGAATTGAGTTATACAGTACGTTAAAAGGAAATAATGCTAAATGAATAAGAAATCATAAAGTAACAAAATCCCGGGTATGGGGTGGGACAGATTGCATGATTTTAGGTTGTTTTGCATAAGTAGTCTTTAATAGGACGGTTAATAGTTGAGCATAAAATGGTAAAAGAAACCAGGAAAGTAAGTAGAATTTACAGCACGCTAGGAGTCACAGACACCCAGAGTGAAGATCTCCGAGCAGGAATCAGACTCCATGAATGAGAAGCAGCAGAATCCCTGTGAATATATTTATGTGGACAAGGGAGGGTCTTAGGAGATTTGATCAGATAAAGTAATACAGAAAACTGTGAGGTATTTATTCTGAAAAAAAAATTTTCAGGGACTTGAACAGAGAGTGATATTTTATTGCTATTGTTTTAATAAGTCTACCTTCATCGGTTGATTATATCTAATCATGGGAAAGAGTAGCAATGGGTAACTTCCAGGCTCCTGTTGCTAAAAGCATAGGAGCATGTGTGATACATAGCAGGGGTAATATGGCCCAAAGTGACATTGAGGAATCCAGTCATCAACTTGACTCCATTTTTCTCTCCGGCTTGTTCTTTTCTGAGTTTCTCTATATCTCAGTATATCTTAAATTCTGGGAGCATAGGTCTGGCAAACGCCCTGTACCATGCGGTACATGAAGCCCTTCTTAGTCCTTATAAAACAACAGCTTCCTTGCCACCATTCCCATGGCGTCTTCTTCAAAAACTCTCAACTCTTTCATTGGTTCACTCTCTTATATAATCTGACAACATCTGATGCTACTGGTAGGACAGCCATCAGATTTGTCTTCAAACTTGGTTACACTAAAATTAAAGTTTCATGTCATGTATTAATATCAACATCTTTTTCTAAATTTTCTCAGCTTATAAACGTGTGTGTTGTGGTGTGATCATGCATGCACATTAAATGATCAGAATACTACTTGTGCTAGTAGTGCTACCTGTGGGTTCTTTTTTTTTTTCCATGTGACTCCCTGAGATCAAACTCACCGCACTCACCATCAAGTCCTTTATCTGTTTTTCTATTTGAAATTCAGGATTGAATCTAGGTCATTGGATCCCTGAATCAAATTTCTGCTTTGGGATTACTCTAACTCTGGATAGATCTTTCATTTTCCCATAAAGAGAGGAATCAAGAATTATTTCAAGATTATTTTTAGAGGAGCTGAATGTATGAAGTGTAATTTGGAAGGCAGTGAATCAATCAAGCTTCCTTCATGCTGGTTAGCGTGTGTAGAACTGGAAGTTATGAAGGAGGCAGGGAGAGAAAAGACACCAAAGGCTTTACCTAGTGCTGAATTCTGCATAATTTAATACTGAGGTGTCAGGCAAGATGTGACTGCTAAAGCAATATTGGCACAACTATAATAAGATAACTGCTTTCTGATCTTGTTTGAGATCTGTTCCACAGGATGGAATTTCATGCCTGATATTGTATTCCTGCTCAAAAATCCAAGACATGGAAACTCATAAGCACCATTATCAGTAGAAACTTTCTACTGTTATTTTTCTCAGTGATTGAGTAGTTATATTTACAACAATAGACTCTTCTCAGCTTCGGTCAGAGAAGCTTCTTTTGCAATGAGAAGTAGTCAATGATCACGATGCTGAAAACAAGATAATGGCTACACATCTTCTAAATATGATATCTATATTAGTCTCATCATCATTAAGGCTCAAGGAACACTTCAGAAGTGAAGGCAGAAAGAATGTAATAGCCAGAGGATAGGGAAGGGTTCTATAGAATGATGACTTCTGGAAATGGCATGGATTACACACTCATGAACACACAACAGCTGTACAAGACCTTTAGAAGATCAAGCCCATCAAAACCCCAACATAAATGGGGTTAAGTGATCTCTAGGTGCCATTCCAAACTGAGGAGCTATTTGCAGGAGGTAGTTGCTGAAAGAAGGTAATGTGTTCTCTGTTGAGGATGTGGCTTCTCAGTGGTTTCCATCTGTCCAGTGAATGCCACACAGCCATGCCCCTATAGAAAGCACTAACTAGGCATTGTAGGTTATTATTAACAAACAGGACATAGAGTTGGGGTGTGTATATGTTGAGGAGGATATGTGGGGAGCTGAAAGTTGGAAAAAGGATAGGTATGATTATGTGTCACTATAGACAAACCTAAAATTCCCCCAAATAAATTTCTGAAATTGCCATAGAATTCCAATATCAAAAAAGACAAAAGAATGAAACAAAAGAATGTGGAAAAGAGAATAATCAACGTAAAACAATATGGTGAATAAAACCAAAATAAATTAGAGGTTGGGGAGCCAAGTAATGAAAGAAAATGAATCTGTTTCGCTTTAAATCATCCTTCAATGGCTGGTGTTGAGGAACAAATATACAGACTTTACCTGATAGGATAACACTTGTCCTTTCCTCTTGGCCTGTGAGAGGGTTCTGAAGGCAGCAAGTGACTTTCTGAAAGGAGCCATCTCTAATGAGAAGGGATATCTTCGTGTTGAAGAGTCTGTCTCTATCCTGTGACTGGGATTTTGATGCAGCTGGAATGACGGCTCCTCTGCTGTCTCTCCACTCCACGAGCGGCCTTGGGAACCAACCTCCAGACTGACACTCCACTATCACACCTTTGGTAGTTGGAGGGTGCGCGTGAATCTGCACTTGTAAGTTTACGGCTGGTCGGGAACACAGGAATAAGAAAAGTATTTAAAGTGAATGAAAGGGGAAATGGAGCAGAAAATAAAAGGTCTCTCCCACATATTATTTGATTACTAAAACTTAAAAGGTAAGGGCTCTGATTGTGTGGGTTTTCAAAATAGGAGAGAACCTGATAGAAAGTCATAGTACACCACTAGCAATAAGTTCTATATTATCTATTTATCTACTGATTCATTCAAAATATTTACTTTTTACTAACTTGAGACTGGCCTAGATCCTTGAAATATAATAATAAACAAAAATCAATATTTATATCCTCATAGAAAATGTGGCTTAAAATGTTTCTCCATAGTCAACACTTAGTCACTGTTGAACCTCAACAATATTAAATAATGAAGTCAACAATATCATAATGCAATTCTGAGTCTTTGGTCGAAATTTCAATTCCATAGCCTGTGTATACAGTTTATATTTACATACAATATATTCCATATGAAATGACTAATATATTGATATCTTCAAAATACATTATATACTAATTTGGATCAAGTTCTTGTCTTTGAAAATGTTAGGACATTATCTGGGATATAGGACTTGCCTAAAATGTGGAAACAATTATGATTTAACCTAATGCCAAAAGAACTCTAACAAAACTTTCTGATATAAAAGAACTATTGAATATATTTGCTCTCTGATAGTCCCACTTTATACATGAGATGGTTAAACCTCTAAAATGGGGACAAGTGATATTTAAGAAGGGAGTGACTAATTTTAGGTACTTGATTTAAATATATATGCATATATCTTTATATATTTATGAATATATATACATATAATATATTGCTCTGCTGTGGTAATCTTCATTCCTTCTTCCTATTTCTTTTTCTTCTTTCTTTCTTTCTCTCTTCCTTCCTTTCTTTCTTGCTTGCTTTTTTTCTATTACAGTGTCTTATTATGCAATCCTTACTGCCATGGAATTCTCTACAAAGGCATGACAAAACTAGAGCACTGCATAGACCAAGTTGGCCTTGAACTCATGGAGATGCCTACTTCTATCTCCTGTGTACAGGGACCAGAGACCCATACCAACACACCGTGCTTTAAAGTATAAAATTAATTAGTCACGTCACATTCTTTAGGTCAGCTCTTAATTATTGGGTTGGAAAAAATACATGAGGTTCACAAATATTAACTACCTATGAGCTTAGAGTCCAAAACACATATTTCCAATGCACAGATTACTTCATTTTTTGCCTTAATTCCCCACTTTCCTGCCATTATTTTGTCATTCATACAATTTACAGGGTGAGAAGACAAATTTAAATATTATATAATTGTAGAACCAATGATTCAGGAAAACTATTCTCACACTAGTATTCAGTGAATTGATTTAAGGAGAGTCGTGAATAGAAATTAGCACAAGGAAAATTATTTTAAAGTTTAAGTCACTAGTAAATAACAAATTTTATTAACATGTTATTTGAAATCACTAAAGGGATAAAACAAACCTAAAAAGGTTTTGTTGATAAGTTAGAAATCTGGCACTCTGTGTAAACCTAAAACAGAATTTATTAATAGACTTGATGTGTACAAAACCATAATTTTATTTTTGATCTAAATAAAAATCAAAATTCATGATCCTGATCTTGATAATCAAGTATATGTTATAGACACTGAAACACTGAAAATTTCTCTAAGCTTCAGATCCCTATGGATTTAGAATGTGGATTTATAGAACCCTCAGAAAGATCCTTGCCTACCTGTGACCTTGACCTCTGTGATGTGCTCTTCATAGAAATCACCAGCTTTGAAGACACAGTGGTAAGATCCGTCATCATCAATAGTCACATTAAAGATCCTGAGGGTCACTTTGCCTTCACCAATCAGATCTCTCAGGAGTTCTGTCCGCTCCACGTACTTGGAGATAATTTTTCCAAACACGTCTTTACCATCTCTGTACAGGTGCACAGGCTCTGTATACAGGTTCCGGAACCAGCGGATCTCCATGTGCTGTGCTTGTTGTGGTGGGGACAACTGACAACTGAGTTCAAGGTTTCCACCCAATGGAGCCAAGACTGGCCCCTCCAGGCCAGTCACTGTGAATCGTTCTGGGAAGGAAATCAAGAACCTAAAGTAGTAGTGACAGGATATAACTTATCACTCTCTTGCTCTGCTCCCCCTCTGCCCCCTCCTCCTTCCTCTCTGCCTCTTTCTCCTCAATACAGTACAGGGAAAGTCACCCTGTATTTATAATTGGTTACTTAATCTCAAGTATATCATAATTTATTCATTTAACTGATTTTAATAGTTGATGCGCTTTATAATAAACTGCTGTATAAATTTAAGCTTTTTCCTCTGGAAAAGTTACACCGAGCTTCTTGAACTGTGTAATTCTTTGTTCGTTTCTGCTTAATTCTTCCTCATTGAATATTTATCTCCCTCTTTCACTCACTATAATTTCTTACCATAGAATTCTATCATCTGTCTTCAGGATTTTCAACAAGATATACTAAACTATCACAGTCTACCCCATTAAGCATTCCTTTGACAAAACATATTTTTGTTGTTGCTTTCCCTTTTGATACTACATGGCTATAGCATATTTTATTTGGTTAAAGATTCAGAAATTCTCAACTTTGACATCAAGTCGCTGAGTGAAATTAAGTCTGGGAATAGAAGACATTTTTATAGTTTCTCATTTCTGTCCTGTCATATTTACTGAATGGGAAAAATAGTTGATACCCTTAGTATTCTGATTTTCCAACAGAAAACTTTCTTAAATTTCAATCATTTCTTTTATTTTTCTGAGTTGATAAAAATTATTGCATCAATTTAAGTTATTGTCTCCTTTGAGGCTAAACAGTTCCAAGTGCCAATGTATAATAGACAAATTGATATTTAGAATAACAGATTATTTTGCATAAAATGGGGATTTTCAGTGGACTTGGAAAGGGGCACGGTGGAGATGAGGGAGGGAGGGAGGGAGGGAGGGACTGGGAGGGAATGAGGGATCGGGACACGGCTGGGATACAGAGTTAATAAAATGTAACTGATAAAAAAAAATAAAATAAAAAAAGAAAGTCAAAAAAAAAAAAGAAGGGCGAGTGTAGATTCAGAGAGAAATTTAGACCAATTACAACGAAATAAGTTATATTTTTGACGAATGAATTTATTCTTTAAATGCTTGTGTCTGCTATACTGCTATTTCTGTTGAGACATTATGTATAATTAAACAAAGTGAAATCAGAGATTTTACTTCAGAAAAAAAAAAATGGGGATTTAGATGTATATTTATTGGACATAGGATAATGTAACATTCTGATTACATAATTACAATTTAAAAACAATTATAATGCCTGAGCATTGCTAAAAAATATTTTAACTCCTTGGGGAATTGAATTCTATCTGAAGATTTGAGCTTGGGAACCTCAGATGAAGAGAACATGTGACTTTTATTTCTGTGTCAGGCTTACCTCACTCAATATAATTTTTCCAGTTCCATTCATTATTCTGAGAAGTTCATGATCTCATCTTTTACGACTGAGCAAACAGTGTACCGCAGTATATATGTGCCACACTTTCATTATCCACTCAATACTTGAGGATTACTTAAGTTGTTTCCACTTTCTAGCTATTGTAAATAGAGCGGTGAAAACAGATGAGCAAGTATCTGTGGAGCAGGGTAGCAAGTCCTTGGGCACATGCCAAGGACTGATAGAACTGGGATGTATAGTAGTTTTTTGTTTTTTTGTTTTGTTTTGTTTTGTTTTTTGTTTTTCTGAGAATTCTCCACCCTGATTTCCAAAGTGACTGTACTAGTTTGCAACCCCAGCAACAATGAAGAAAGATTCCCTTTCCCACATACTCCCGCCAGCATTTGCTGTTAATTGTTTTCTTGCTCTTAGTCATTCTAAGAGGGGGAAAATGAAATCTCATAGTTGCATGAGATTTGCATTGCTGATTTGCATTGCTCTAATCACTAAGGATGATGAACACTGTTGAGATATACCTTGGCCTTTTTGATTTCTTCACTTGAGAATTCTCTGTCCAGATCCATTTCTAATTTGGCTATTTTTCTTGAATTTCTGTTCTCTGAGTAACTAGTATCTCTGCATGATAATCCTCTGGGAAATGAATAGCTGGCCAAGATTCTCTGCTACTTTGTGGATTCCTTTTTATACTGTTGATGGTGCCCGTGGCTGCACAGAAGCTTTAACTACCGCCACTTTTCTAATTCATTGTAACTCCTAACTGAACGCTAAATGTTTATGCTTAAACACAGAAATAAATATATCCCTCATCCCTCATCAATGAAGCTTCTTTTTGCAGACTAAAGAGCCCACTTCAGAAAGCCACGACTCGTCAAAATGCTGAGAGCAACTGACCTTGGGGTGCTCAGCCACATATACAACACAGCTCATATAAATAAAACTCAGAGAACATCTGGTTAAAGAGGTCAGAAAGTTGGTAAGAGCCAGAGGAACAGGAAATCTGCTGTGAGGCTGTGTCTAATTGATATGACAAGAAACCTACATCCATGAACTATTAACAATGTAACTACCTAGATAAGACAGGAACAATGAGTGTACCAGGCGACATGGCAATGTGGATGTGGAAAAATCTCCTGGAGTTCCAGCTTTAGATGAATAACCATAAACAATTAATGACTACTAAAAGAGGAACAGTCTAGACCAGAGAGGAATCCCCTTTTTGGTAATCCAATACCAAGTATAAACGCTATGAAAGCGTTTATGTATCATCAAAACAAAATGAACTAAATAGTTTTATTTATATATGCATTCCTGTGTGAGTGAGTGTGTGTGAATGTATCTGTGTGTGTTTATGACAATTTTTTAAAAAAAGAGGCCAAGAATTTGAGAGGGAATGAGGGAGACAGATACAAGGGAGGGTTGGAGAGAGAAGTGAGGTAAATAATATAATTATATTTTACTTAAAAAAATCTGCTTTCATGGGTTTCCCTTTAAATAATTAGATATTTATGACTTTAGTTTGTTGTTAGGCAATTTCAGAATTGAGAAGTCTTAGTTTTAAAGTAAACAAAGTAGGATCAATATACATTTCATCAGGGCCTAGGAACCAAAGAATATTATTCCATTATCAACTCTAATTTAAACATAAAATTTTGTTAATAATAACCTATGTATAATTACTTAACTGTAATAAATATATCACACTAACCAGAGATGTTAATAATTAAGGAAAATCTACACATGCGAGGTAGACATACTATTTTGAATCTGTGTGTATTTGATACAAAATGATCCTATAAACCCAAAGATCTTCTGAAAATGAAGTTTATAAAACTATTCTGATGGTAGAGGCCATAAAGAGGATGAGAAATAGAGAGAGAACATAAGGTTTGGTGGGAATAGAGATGGGAAGGAATTAAGAGGAGTTGGGAAGAGAAAGGAATATGACCAAAACCTATCGTAGGAAATATTTTAATAAAAATTTAAAGATTAAATGTTAAAAGTAGAAAATGATACATATTTGAGAGCTAGGGAAACTTTGTCTTCAACAAAATAATAAAAAGTGAAAAAAAAGACTTTACACATGTCAAATGTATTTAGAAATTCTTCTGAATTTTATTAAGACAGAATACTTGGATAAGACAGAAAAGAGAAATTAATATTTAATATTAATAAATTAAATCTTAATATTAGGAGTTGTTAGAAAGCAAAGAAGGGAAAATCAGAAATGCAAAGGAAATAGGACATAAACGCACTTCAGAAAAAATGGCAGGTTTTGAAATAGAAATGCATTATTGATTAATTCAAGAGGAAAGTGTAATAACAGAGACTATAATTTTTCATCAGTAGATTCAAAAACAATTTTGACACTTATGATACCTACCTGACAAGCTCATATACGGCAACAGTGCAGAATGACATTTTCAATACCATAGTAAAACAGCAAAATATAAACATGGGCCAGCAGCTCTACTCATAGAAATATATTTACAGCTATGTTCACAGTTATGCTCAAGACTATGTGAAAACACATTTGTAGTGAAGTGACCAAGCCAAATATGAGACCCAACTAAATATGATCCAATAAGAATTTTATCGCTTAACATGCAGCTCTTACTAGAACATTCTACATTTCTGTGCCACTTATTGCCTCACGCTTTCCTTTTATGTGCTTCCAAAGAGTCCATAGATCAACTGCGCAAATTCCTTTGCAAACTCAAAGTGCACCACTGATCAAGGCTTCAACTTTCCTCCTCTTATTGTAGTGATAACTCCCTTTGATCCCCGTGTGAATCCACATCCGGAACCATTTCCTCAGTGTAAAGGTAGTATGTAGGTCATGTTTGCTCAATATGAATACTGGTTCTGAGAAGCAAGTATCTGATGTTCTTCACTTGTGTTTTCCCCCAAGAACGGGACACAAATCTAAGAACAGAAGGTCTGCTGGTAGAGAGTGACGCACGATTCCTAACCATGCAGCTACTGTATCTGACTGAAAATGGCCCCACGGTCTCGTGTGTTTGAACACTTGGTCCCCAGTTGGTGGAAATATTTGGGAAGAATTAGGAGGCTTGGTCCTGTTGAAAGCTGCATGTGGCTGGAGGTTGGTTTAAGTCCCAGTGTGAACTCTGCTGGTCAAGACGTGAGCTCTCAGTTGTTCTGGCCACAAGGCCTTTGTTCCATCATCATGGGATCTAATCCTCTGAAACCATCAGCCCAATTAAGTGTTTTCTTTTTAGGTTGCCTTGGTTGTGGTATGTAATCACAGAAGTAGAAAAGTAACTAATACAGTTACCTAGTCCTGTCAGTGTTATTGCTCGTCACTATGCCTGGCACAGTTGATATTGCTAAAGCTATAACAGTGAGTGATAGATTTATACCTGAGCTTGATGTAATCATCTGAAAAAGGAACATTACAATACAGTGTCCATAAAAACATAGTCCTGTAGATCCCATTGCACCTGTTAAAAACAAGGAGTCAAGTTAAAACGAATGGAAACTTTAATAAATGTGCAGAAGTGAAAGACAGACACAGGGGAAAAGAGTACATGGATAGGTCACTATAGGGGAAGACTTTTGTATAATTGTGTCATTCTTTACCATTTCTGACAGTTCTAGAAAATTGTAAGTATAATAGAGGCTTTTCAAATGTTGAAATAAGAATTTGAGACGACTTTTAAAGAAGTAGGCAGTCTCTATCTTTTTTTAATTAATTATAATTTATTCATTTTGTATCCCAGGTGTAGCCTCCTCCCTCATCCCCTTCCATCTCACCCTTTTTTCCTCTTTTCCTCCCATGTCCCTGATAGGGAAGGTCCTCCCCTTCCATCTGATCCTAGTGTATCAGGACTCATCAGGGCTGGCTGCATTGTCTTCCTCTGTGGCCTGGTGATGCTGCTCCCCCCATCAGGGAGAGGTCATCAAAGAGCCAACCACTGAGTTCATGTCAGAGACAGCCCCTGTTCCCCTTACTCAGGAATCCACTTGAAGACTGAGCTACCATGGGTTTTATCTGTGCAGGGGTTCTAGGTTATGTCCATGCATGGTCCTTGGTTGGAGTATCAGTCTGTTCCCTGTGCCCGATTTTTTGGTTCTGTTACTCTTCTTGTGGAGCTCCTGTCCCCTCCAGGTCTTTCTATTTTCCCCTTCTTTCATAAAATTCCCTGCATTCTGCCCAGAGTTTAGCTATGAGTCTCAGCAACTGCTTTTATACATTGCTGGGTAGAGTCTTTCAGAGCCCCTCTGTGGTAGGCTCCTGTCCTGTTTCCTGTTTTCTCCCTCTTCCTATGTCCATCCCATTTCCATTTCTGGACGAGGATTGATCATCTTACCCAGGGTCCTCCTTCTTGCTTAGCTTCTTTAGGTGTACAGATTCTAGTATGTTTATCCTATGTTATATTTCCAACACTCAGATGGCTCAGAGGTTAAGGTCTCTATCTTAGCTCTGGAGAAATTCCCAAACTTCTCCATTATTATGGGTGCTATTAGTAAAGCCTTTTTTGCAGGGCCCGGCTCTGTGCCTACAGCTTTCCTCAGTCAATGTCTCCTGTCCCTGGCCTCCCCAACTTCCTGAAGTTTCCATTGAAACTTAAACTTTTCTTCCTTGTTTAGTTCAATGTTTCCTCCGAGCTTCCTACCAGCACTTCCAACTCTGCCACATAGGGTCTCAGAGGGTTTCAGAAATGTTCGTACAAGCTTCCATGACCCCACACTGTTGCATGTTACATGCATTCAAAGCTGGTACCAACTAGATGATGTTGTTATGTTCTGCTGCCACATTAAAACCTCAGTAGAAGAAATATTAACTTATCCTCAACAGGTAGATACTCTCTCATTAAATCTGTATTTCCAGATTGTGCCATGTCACAAGCTTGATGCATATATTGTCCTTTCATCCTCATACTATTTCATGCATACTTATTTCTGAGCCAGTGATTCATCTTACAACAAAGTAAACAGCAAAGATACTCAAGAACAGTACATTCTCTTGTCCTACCACGCACAGCCGACTTATGACAATAACTCTATGACATATGATATATGCTTTAAACTTGGGCTTACTGTGCCCTCCTCTGGGGGTAGAATGCACAGGACTGCAAACCCCAAAAATGGGCATTTAAGATTCTGATGTCACTTAGTGAGTTTTGGACCTACGTTATCGATTATTCTTTGTCTTTTATGTTATGTGTTTGAGGATCTCACCAGAAAAATCCAACTGCGAATGTGATTTATTGGAAGCTGAGACTTCCTCCTAGACATTGGAGAACCTCACATTTGTGTACATGTGTCAGAATGGTGGGTGACCCTGTAGAAAATGGTTGAAGGCCAAAGTAGTACTTTGACTAATAGTCATAGTCCATAGAAAACTAAAGTGGCTCACAGCTACCTGTAACTCCAAGGATCTTATACTCCAAGGATCTTCTGACCTCTGTAGACATCTGCATTTATGAGCCATACAAATAAGAACATACACATAATAAAAATGAAATAAATATTTAAAAAAGAATCCCCATGTTAACACTAAATGTACAAGCACCATTAATACACTAGAGTTCAGTAACTAGACTACTGTTTTAAAATATTATTTTTCACATTTTGTCACAGATATTTTAAGTATTACTAATGGTAGCAGCCTAAATTTCAGGACAGAAATGTGATCAAATTATTGTTTATCAGGATACTACATCTTAAAAGATTGGAGGTCTTCCATGGTGTGATATAAACTTTCATTCACCTTGTGAACAAATCTGAGCTGTGAATTAGACCAAAGTCAAAGGTGGGCTCTGACAAATAACATCTCTCGTCATCCGTAGTCGCTTCTCCAAGCCATTTTGTAAAGACATCTGAGTGAAAGTCGAATATCAAAATGTTTGCACAATTGAAATGAAAGCGACTTTCCTATAGAAAAAAAAATGTACTTTGGAACATTGCTAAAGAGAACTACAAATTTCATTCTCACTTAGATGAACATCTTAACCACTCACATTTCTCACTATGCTGACTTATAAAAGCTACTTAAACAGCAGTGAGTCTCAGATGCTGAGACTCACAGCTAAACATTGGTCAATGCACAGGAAGTCTTGGGAATAGTGGGAGGAAAGAGAAAAGCATCTGGAAGTGACAGGAGATCCACAAGAAGACTAACAGAGCCAACTGAGACTGAAGCATCAACCAAAGACCATGCAGGAACTGGACCTAAGCCCCGCCCCCCACAAAGATGTAACAGATGAGCAGGTTAGTCTTCATGTGGGAGGTGTGGACTGCAGCAGACATAGACTCACTTGTTAGCTTTTCGATCACTTTCCCCTGGCAAGACTGCCTTGACAGGCCACAGGGGAAAGAGGGTACAGTCAGTCTTGAAACAGCTTGATGAGCTGGGGTGGATGGGAAAGGGATCTACACTTTTATGAGGAAAAGAGGAGCAGGGAGGAAGAGAGGGTAGTACTGGGAGTTGGGGAGGGACTACAAGGATGTAAAGTGAATAAAATGAATAAATAAATGTAAATCATATAGCATTTTTGTTATATGATTTCATACACAGCAGTCTTTATGTTCCCAGAACTAGTGACTATGCATTTATCATCTATAAAGATGTACCAAACACTGAAGACAGTTTTTTTAGACTGGAATACACTATCTCAGCAGCATATCCACCCTGGGGCGGTGAGATTGTCCAGTACCCATAAAGCGCTTGCCACAGTAAGCCGATTTTAGGGACTGCACACAGCTATCTAGGAGACACAGCTTGTACTTCTTGGCTTTGTTCATGTACAGCACTTCCATGTTGCTGCTCCCCTGATCTACAGCAAGTCACTCTCCTGTGGGACAGTATCCCAGATATAGCATCTGTGAGGCAACTTTGTGCAGCTGATCCCCCTAGTGCATATGCTAGGACCTAAACATGTAGCCCAAAATGTCAGTTCAGAGCCTGACACATCATGAGAAATGAGCTGGTTCTGTGGCCCAACATTAGTGTCTGGCTGTGAGTGTCCCACTCTTTATGTTGCCGCTGCGGTGTGAGAATCGGTAATTGGAGTCTGGGCTTGTGGCCAGAACATAGCAGGGGCTGAGAACATCAGCTCTGCCATGGAGCTTGGGGTAGAGTTGCCAGGTCCCTAATGGGCAGGGTTTTGGCTTCTCATCCCAAACGAGAGTGCAGCCATCAGGTGGTAAGTTACAGGAACAGATGTAATTACTTCTATCCAAACTACCCAGCTGAGAGATGAGTCTCTGGCTGAGACAGTGGAGAATGCCTCAGACGTGGACCCAGCCCATCATCCTGGGTAAACCTATCTCATGGAGTTGCTGATGGTAACTGCACACAACTTCTCTCCATGGTTGAAAGTCCTAACCTGGCAAGGACTCAGGTCTCCCAGCATATTATCCCAAACGCAGTGCATACATCATGGCTATTCACATGGCATCCCCTTTGCACACTTGCACATTCTTTGTGTTGAGAATCATAAAGTCTTCCTTCTACCTCTTGAAAATCGTCATGGACATTTCACAATGAGGTATTTCTCTCTGTGCGTTGTTATTTGCAAGCTATAATGCACAAATGGTTTTCTGCTTGCCAAGTATATTATGGCATGAGATCTATTCTGAGAAATAAAATCAAGACGAATACGTGTCTTTCTTCTTTATCGAACCAAACTCCAGATAGTGAGTCCATCGTTTGTTGAGAGTCGATGCTGCAAGGATGAGTTTCAGCTGTCACTTAAAGAAAACTTGAAAAAAGATCCTTCCCTCTGGGTGACTCCTACTCATTCTTCTGACTCCCTAGATCTCATTAATTTTCAGAAGTAGGTCAAGTGACAGGAAATGTAAGGACAGATTGCCTCCCATGAAGCATAGGGAGTGAAAGGATGAAAGAAAATACCATCTATGGAAAGAGACCCTCTCCCCTATCTTACCAGATGGTCTCACTTACTTGACCGTGGTGATCCTGGGTTGACTCCCTTTTGTTCCTGTAGAGAAGGTCCCAGTTGTATCACCCAGATATCTGACAATGCTCAAGTATTTGTACCATAGCCAGGGCAGTGTATGCCAGGGGTAGATGGGAACCAAATGAGCTCATCACCAAAGCTTCTTTGACATCCCACTCAGGATATATGATTCTCCAACACTGATATTTATATAACTTTCCAAGGGAAATTTCCAGTAGGCTGATAACCTCAATACATAAATGAAACCATTACTTGGCTCAGGTCTTACATTACTCAAGTACTAACATGACTCTCCTTGCCGTGGGAAGAGGCAAAATAAAATCTAACTCATAAATGTCATGTAATTAGCATCACGGTCAAGAGCTGTGGTAATTTCATTTTAAAACCTGTGTCTGCACTTAAAAGGGAAAAGAAGATAAATAAAGGCCCCCAGCTGGATTAGACATTCAAGAGGGGTTTCAGAGAGCTAACGATTGCTGTAAAGAGTTCTGAAATGAAATTACCCGCAAGGCTAGTTAAGCAAAGAACTACAGCAGGTATTCTAGGCTGTGAGTAAAATGACCTTTAGAATATTGAATGATAAATCTACATAAAGTACTTCACTGTGGCTGGGATGAGAGATAGGATGGGAAGAGATGGTGAAAGGTGAGCTGCATGGAGAAGCAATGTTTAATAAAGGAAGAAATTTTAGAAAACTATTTCTGGTTAAGTTTATGTTTCTATGTGTATACTTTTAAGCCTAGTATAACATACAAATGTATTTGTTGTATGTTACATAAACAATAAGCATATAGATTTATAATTATTATATAAATATATAAGTATGTAAATATATACACATATAACACAGTTGCACATATTTATGTGTGTCTCCTAACATATGTACATGTATTTATAAAATGAAAATGTTTCTCTGCACATACATATTACTATGTTTATATGTAGAATACATATGTAGGTGGTAATGCAATACATATGGAAATACAGATGTGGTAATTCTACATATTGTACAGACATATGACAATAAAATTATATGTGAATATGTGCTTCTTGATATATAATTCATGAACAATATATATATACACACTATGAATACATATGTGTTTATATACATATATATAAATCTATCCACGTGTCATCATGGGAAATTATAATTGTAACTTAAATCATAATACTATAAGAGCATATATTGTACACCTGAAAAGATCTGAGATCTAGTTGGGGTATAGAATTGACAGCATGATAGATTAGAGGAAAATTATGGCTTATAAGGTTTCCCAGATTTTAGTATTTGCCTGACAGGATAAACAGGGAATACGATATGAAGAATGAATTCATGGGAAAACAGCTTTTTATAAAGGAGAGGAAATGTGGTGTCAGTAAGTGAATGCTCTGTGTACCTTGGGTAGTCTATGTTATGCTCAAGACAACTTGATTATGGTTTGTATTTCAGATGCACTTTGAATGCTTCACTTAGGGACAGGATCTATATCCTTTTTGTTTCCCTGAGGGCTTCAGCCATATTTGCCCCAATAAAACTCTTCCCTGGAGTCGCTATCTTCAGAAGATTATCACAATTGGCATTTTTTTATTATTTCTTAATGCATTCTGAACAAGGTAACTGATGACTTACTTTTAAATTCTGCCCTTTACTTCAAGGAAACAGAGAATGAATTACATAGAGATGGAACAATTTCTACAATATTAAAGATATTAATATTATAAGAAGTGTTTGATGGAAGAATGAACCAAATTAAATTTTTTTGAAAATGCCATAAGAAAACCTGTCCTTTTAGAAGCTAATTCAAAATAAATAGTTACCTTTTTTAAAAGCTGATTTCCAACATGTGTGTCCTGGCATGCTTGTTGAAAAGGCTTTTTGTGCCATGGTGGAACCATGAAATTTGCTCTATGCTCTTGAGTTATGGTAAGAGCACAACTAAACATCTATGAATGGTTTGCATCTTCTGCCTTTATGCCATATTTTTACAGAAAACAAATGGTTTGGGGATTATCCATGACTTAAATCCTGAGTTGAGTTCTTAGAAGGCATTCAGAGAGTCTTCTAAGATGATCCCAACTCCCAGATATGAGGAAGGTTGATTGGAAAAAAAAAAGTCAAACGTTGTAATAGCTACAGGTCTTCAGGGCCGCTGACTCTAGTCACATGATGAACTTTATAAAAGAAGAGACTCAGGTGGAACCAAAATTCTAAAGTGTGACCACTTTAGATGTCTATTTTATTTCCCCTTCTGTGTGAGAGTCAAGCATTCTCCCTTGGGCCCTCCTTGTTACTTAGGTTCTTGGGGTCTGTGGACTGTAGAATGGTTATCCTGTACTATATGACTAATACCCACTTATAAGTGTGTCTTTCTGGGTCTGGCTACCTAACTCAGGATAATAGTTCCTAGTTCCATCCATTTGCTTGAAAATCTCATGATTTTCTTGTTTTTATGGCTCTGTACTATTCAATGTATAATGTACGACATTTGCTTTATTCATTCTTTGGCTGAGTAACATCTGGATTGTTTCCAGATTCTGGCTATTACAAATAAAGCTCCTACGAATATAGTTAAGCAAGTGTCCTTGTGGTATAGTGAAGCCTCTTTTAGGTACATTTCTAGGAATCTTGAGGTAGAAAAAAATCCTGATTTTTTTTGAGATGGTGCCAGATTGGTTTCCAAAGTGGTTGTACAAGTTTGCACTCTCAACAGTAAAGTGTTCCCCTTGCTCCACATCCTTGCCAGCATGTGCTGTCACTTGAGGTTTTTTTTTTTTCTTAGGCATTCTTAGGGGTGTAAGTGGAATCTCAGAGTTGTTTTGATATGCATTTCCCTGATGACTAAGGACTTTGAGCATTTCCTTAAGTACTTCTGGGCCATTAGGGATTCCTATTTTGAGAATTATCTGTTTAGCGCTGTACCCCATTTTTAAATGTATTACTTGTGTTTTGCTGGTGTTTAACTTCTTGACTTCTTTATATATTTTGGATATTAGCTCTTTGTCAGATCTAGGATTAGTGAAGATCTTTTCCTAATCTGTAGGCTGCCACTTTGTTCTATTGGCAATGTCCTTTGCCTTACAGAATCTTTTCAGTTTCATGAATTCACATTTATTGATTGTTTATCTTAGAGCCTGACCTGTTGGTGTTCTGTTCAGGAAGTTGTCTCTTTCAAGGAATATTTGTCCTGTGCCCAGGCCCCCATTATACACTTAAAGGGTATAACATTTTTGTTTTCTTTTACTGTGGTTTGCCTTTAGTTTCACTGGTTTCACACTTGTTCTTTTGAGAAATGCTAGAAAATTCAATTCTCTTGGAATGGACATTTTGGAGGAAAGGAATAGAGTGAAATACATTTTTGTTTTAAATGTCTCTGAAAGGACCAGATTGTAATGTTGTGGACCACAGCAGAGTACTATCAGCGGATGGTAAGTAGCTTCTTTAAGAGCCAGAACATACAGCTCTACCAGCAATCCTAGAGACCAGCAGCCATCAGGGACTACCAGGTGAGCCCCCTTCCCATTCCTTGCCTGCTGGGTCCCTTTGAATGCATAAAGAAGCACTTCCCTGCAGACTATCAATGCAGATGCTGAGACTTATGGGCAATCTTTGGGCAGAGTGCAGGGAATCTTATGAAAGAAGTGGGAAACAGTAAGATGTGGAGAGGACAGGAACTCCACAAGGAGAGCAACAGAACCAAAAAATCTGAGCACAGGGGTCTTTCCTGAGACTGATACTCCAACCAGGATTATGCATGGAGATAACCTAGAACGCCTGCACAGATGTAGCCCATGGCAGTTCAGTATCCAAGTGGGTTCCATAGTAATAGGAACAGGGACTGTTTCTGACATGAACTGACTGGCCTGCTCTTTAATTACCTCCCCCTGAGGGGGAAGCAGCCTTACCAGGCCACAGAAGAAGACAATGCAGCCACACTCCTGATGAGACCTAATTGACTAGGATCAGAAGGAAGGAAAAGAAGACCTCCCTTATCAGTGGACTTGGGGAGGGGCATGCATGCAGAGGGTGGAGGAAGGGTTTGGGATAGGAGGAGGGAGGGAACCACAGGGGGGGATACAAAGTGAATAAAGTGTAATTAATAAAGAATTTTAAAAAAGAATGTATAAAGAAGGCCCAATAAACACTTTCTTCTATACATTTCCTCGGTCATGATGTATATTTACAGCAATAGAAAAAAGATAGAGAATATGTATTATACATATGTATATATAATATGTATATATTATATATATATGTGTGTATATATAACATGTAAAATATCCAAAGAGTATAAAAACAGTAATTTTCAGGAAATGGAATACATAAGAGCATTGTAAAATGATCTATGTCAAACACGTTTTTATTAGAAGATGCTGAGATAGTCAGTAGGAAAATTGTTCTTTATGTTGAAAGAAAGAAGGTTTGTAAAAACCTCCTCAAATGCACAGCAATGGCTCTGTGAGTTACTGGTGAAAAGGACAGCATTACAGAAGCCTGAGCCCTCTGGGACAGCACACTTAGAGTAAAAACAAAGTTACTCATGGAAGAGAAAACTGAAGTTTTCCCTTAGGTTACTAATATATTACTTAAGCAAAACTCCTCTTCTACATGCATCTTGTTTTGCCACAGAAGCAGGGGAACATTAGGTAACAATGATCCATAGAGTGGGGTATATTAGATGTAAATTAAAGTCATGATCTTTCTTATCTTTTTCTTTTTTAATAAGACTTTAAAATTTTTTTGAGATTATAATTTAATAACACTGTTTTCACTTTCTTCCCTTCAAACATTTCCATGTAACTCATGCTGCTCTCCTTTAAATTCATGGTCTCTTTTTTCAATAATTTTATTACATGAATATACATGTATATATATATTATTACATGCATATATACATATATTCCTAAACATATTATTCGTGTTTCAGATTGTGCAAGTATATGTTTTCAGGGCTGATAATTTGGCACTGGACAATCAATTGGTTGCTCTTCCCAGTGGAAATCACTTCTGCTCCCAGCTTATAATTCAGTATGTAGGATTGAGACATCATGGGCTTTTTCCAGTCCAGTATGGCTGTCCATGATGTCATCATTGTTCTTCTCATGTTTTGTCAGACACGTCGGTGAAGATGTACGGGTTGCTTTAATAATAAGGCGGTGATTAGTAAGACAAAGCAAACAGTCAGGAAAATTATCACAATTAGCAATTCAGTCATCCAGTTGTTGTATAAGGAAAACTGCGGATCTGAAAGAGAGACTAGAGAAGGTAAAAAAAAAAAATTAGTAAAGTAGTTAGATTGTGTACTACAGGATCCATTTTTAAACAAAATGTAATATTTCTTTACATTTTACAGAATATCTTTAGGGAGAGGTACTGTGACACACACCTGTGATATCAGACATTAAGAGGTTGAGGCACCCATGGAACCACAACAATATGGTCTCTTGTGCAAGATTTGCACAATGAAAACAGTTTCCCTTACTAGGGACACCCACTTGGTTCTGAGCTACCATGGGCTACATCTGAGCAGGGGTTCTAGGTTATATCCGTACATGGTCCTTGGTTGGAGAATGTCTCATAGAGGGCCCCGTGCCCTGATATATTTTGTCCTTGTGGAGCTTCTGTCCTCTCCTAGTCATATTAACTCCCCTTTTTATCATATGATTCCCTGCACTCTGTCAAAGGTTTGGTTGTGAGTCTCCACATCTGCTTTGATACATTACTAGGTAGAGTCTTTCAGAGGCTCTCTGTGGTAGGCTCCAGTCTTGTTACTTGTTTTCTCCTACTGCTCATCTCCATCCCATTTGTCCTTCTAAGTGAGGATTAATCATCTTACTCTGGGTCCTTTTTCTTGTTTATCTTCTTTAGGTATATAGATTTCAGTATGTTTATCCTATCTTATAGGTCTATATAAGTGAGTATATACCATGTGTGTCTTTCTGCCCCTGGGATACCTCACTCAGGATGATCTTTTCTAGATCTCACCATTTTCCTGCAAATTTCATGATTTCCTTGTTTTTAATTGTTGAGTAGTATTCCATTATGTAAAAGTATCACATTTCTGTATCCATGCCTCTGTTGGTGGACATCTAGGTTGTTTCCAGGTTCTGGCTATTATGAATAAAGCTGCTACAAACATGGTTGAGCTAATATCCTTGAGCTTCTTTTGTATACATGGCGAGGAATGGTATAGCTGGATCTTGAGGAAGCACTATTCCTAATTGAGAAAGCACCATATTGATTTCCAAAGTTGTTGTACAAGTTTACATTCCCACCAGCAATGGAGGAGGGTTTCCAGTTCTTCACAACCTCTCCAGCATGTATTGTCACTTGAGTTTTTAACTTTTGCCATTTTGATGGGTGTAAGGTGAAATCTCAGGGTTGTTTTGATTTGCATCTCTCTGATAGCTAAGGATGTTGAGCATTTCTTTAAGTGTTTCTCTGCCATTCCATATTCCTCTACAGAGAATTCTCTGTTTAGCTCCGTACCCTATTTTTAATTGGATTGCTTAATTTATTGATTTTTAATTTCTTTAGTTCTTTATATATTCTGGATATCAGCCCTCTGTCAGATATAGGGTTGGTGAAGATTCTTTCCCAGTCTGTATGCTGTCATTTTGTTCTGATGACAACGTCTTTTGCTTTACAGAAGCTTTTCAGTTTCATGAGGTCCCATTTATTGATTGTTGCTCTTTAGAGCCTGTGCTTTTGGTGTTCTGTTCAGGAAGTTGTCTCCTGTGCCAGTGAGTTCCAGGCTCTTCTCCACTTTTTCTTCTAACCGATTTAGTGTATCCAGTTTTATGTTGAGGTCTTTGATCCCCTTGGACTTTAGTTTTGTGCAGGGTGATAAATATGGATCTATTTTCATTTTTTCTGCATGTAGATATCCAGTTGGACTGGCACCCAGGAACTATTTCCACATGAACTCAACAACTGGCTCCTTTAGCTGCCTCTCCCCCCCGAGGGAGGAACAGTCTTGCTAGGCCACAGAGGAGGACATGGCAGCCAGTTCTGAAGATACCTGATAAGCTAGGGTCAGATGGAAGGGGAGGAGGACCTCCCCTAGCAGTGGACTTGGAAAGGGGCAGGGAAGAGATGAGGGAGGGAGGGTGGGATTGGGAGGGAATGAAGGAGAGGGCTATGGCTGGGATGCAAAGTAAATAACCTGTGATTAATATAAAAAATAAAAATTAAAAATAATTTTAAAAGAAAAAAAAACAACGGTTGCCATGTCAACATGGTTGGCAGAAATCTCACAAGACCCTACACCCAGATGAAGAGCTGCAGGCCACTGACTAAAGAAGAATGGATCATAAATTTGAGAGGTAGGAGCACCACAAAAGGATTTGGAGATAGAAGAGGAAGGAGTGGAAATTATGTAATTATAATAGTCATGTTATAACTCTGAAGAAAAAAAGAACATTTAAATTTAATAAATAAATAAATACACAAACCAAACAAACAAACAAATAAAAATTCTGAAGTATGTGTGGCATCACGAGGTATTACCAAATAGGCCAAAGGATCTTGTACATAAAAAGCAAAGTTGGAAATATTGCACTTCAAATACATTATTTTTCAGTACTAAAGGCTAAACCCAAAACAACATATTCTCCAGGTAATGATGAAATTCACTCATAACTGACTCTCTGAAAACATCTTTTTTTTTTTTTTTTTTTTTTTTTTTTTTAAGGAAAATGAGATCAACCAAGGGATATCCCACCATGACTAATTCCATTTACCTCTCTTCCGGACTGGCAGATACACAGCAAAGAGTACCACGGTACAGGCTAAGAAACTCAGTATTTGAACAGGGCCTGAGTTCAATACATGAAGACATTTAGGTAAGCATCCAGATGAAGACCCTAGAACAGAGAAGGGTATAATGTTCACAGAGGAGCATATAACTGTAGAACACTAGCCTACAGACAACTATCTGGAAAGGCAGGAGTCACTGTCTCATGTCCTCTTGATTTAGTAGGAATCCATTTGAAAGTTTGGTTTGTAACTAGTGGCAAGAAAGAATGAAATAGTGTTGCTGCACTAGAAATCTAGACTTGAAGCAGAAAAAGTTGAGCCTATTCATTTTGAGCCGAACTACTTTTTTTCCAGAATATTCCTTTAATTTTCAAGATTTAATTTTTCATTTATTTTGTTGCTTCATTATATGCTCCTTTAGAGTTGTAAAAGCGAGTACAGGAATTAAAAGATCACAAGGCATGTCATCAGACACCATCCCTAAGAACAGCCATTTCCAAGATGAAAATCAGCCATGAGTCTGCTTGTGGTAAGCATGGCATTGGAAGATCAATGTCATCTAGCTTTGCATAAACACACAAGCTGACTTGGAATCAAATTTCTTTAAGATATCTTAGTGATTCTACCTACCTTCATCATATCATTACCTGGTCCTATCCAAAAGTAACCAATATACTTCAGATATACAAAGAAGCCGATGAATATCACAAATACAGCAAGCATTATACATGCAATGAAAACTAAAATGCTCATCCAAATGTGGTCTCGATTAAAGAGGTCATCTAAAAGAAAGAACAGAAGGTCTTAAAACCAATATGAACACTGCAAACAGCATTGCTAGCTGGGGAAATAGTTGATCATAAACATCCTTCTTCTGCTTAAAGTTCTGGAATCTGATGTCTGAAGTGTGGTCATCATGCAATTTCCCTACAACAAGGGAAAAACATTCTCCATTCAGACTCATTTCTGTGACTTTTAATCATTCTTATAAAAT